>NW_024757127.1:0-6643 GCF_018991925.1 Homarus americanus
GGATGTAGGTTAAAAGACATGTTAAGTTATAACAGTTAGTACAGACACCGCTTTCATCACTGAAACACAATGGCTACATTTAACACTGACCAACAATCAAACTGCACTTGGGCTACTGAGAATGCCACAGATAGCGGGTGACACTGAGAAATTACGTTAAGCACTGAACATATTTCTATTAAAAATTCGCACATACCACCACAAGAGACATTTACTTGTGCTGTAACGGAGACACACTAGGACACTTTTCACGCTACTACGCAGGAACTTCTTATCACGCACTTTTGAACTAACGAGCCAGGTGTTATGGCTAACCGAGGGAAGGCGTGAGTTACGTTAAGTATGCTGACACCATTGTAATGCCTCAAATCTCACAAGAAGAGAATTACATATATAAGTAGGAAGTATAGAGAGTAGGAATGTAAAGATAGGAAACTTGGTAGCGGGGCCTGGATGTTATTTGCACAGCGTCACTACGCTTATCTTATCTCGTATGTCAATACACATATATCACTTCTTAAAGGGACAACTTGTTAAACACCTCTTCGATACAACTATTTATTACTTCACTCAATGACATGGACACATTAATATCACTATTATATCGGGGTACTAACACATCATGCTTTACGTTACTTGACACTGACTCTCCAGACACCGGAATGAATACACTTCCCTGATGAGTAACCACTGCCCTAGGACGTTCTGACGAACTCACGTGTACCTGACGTAGGCCCAGTGAGTGCTGGCTGGGCTTGCCTGGTCTGGTCGGGAAGTCTCCCTCCCGACCTGGGGAGGGGACGTGCGTGACTCTGCTTAGTGAACCGAGTGACGACCCGAACGGGAGAGAGATGACAGCAACCAGAATGAGAATCAGTATGACCAGAATAATACATGGACGGGACTGCAGGGCCTTTATATGGGGGAGGAACAGCCGGCGTTTTGACCTCTGCCAATTAACACTAAACTGGTTTGATCTGGATAGCTGTGTGAAGGTGTGTTCCTGCCCAGGTGTCTTGGTTAGGTGCGGTTGTAGGTCACCCGGCTCACGTCATTAGCGGGCAAGGTCAAGTCCCTTGGGTCGACCTGAGGTGTGTCAACCCGGAATGTGGTGGTACCACGAGGTCTGTAGTGTACTTGTTGTTATATGCGGCATAATTCTAGGCTGTAAGGTTTGGTCTGACAATCACTCATTACAATTAAAACACTTCAATATTTTTCTTTATCAATAATCCAATTGTTATTTACAATCTTTCATGATAAAAAATACTGGAAACTAATTCATATATGGTAGAATTTAATCTGTTTTTTATGTTATTTAAAACAATCTTATTCCCCGTCTGCTCTGTCTTCCCCAGATTACTATGGCCATACTCAGTCAATGAACAACAAAATAGCAAAATGTTCCCCCACCATAAAAAAGAGAGTTTTTCTCAACGAATATTGCAAGTGGTTAACAGCTTAGGAAATTCTACTACCACTGATGCAGCCCGGCACACTGTGTGGTAGGGGGCGGGTGGGGGGGGGAAGAGTGGTTGGTGGGAGAGGTGGGTGGAGTGTAGTGGCTACTCTCCCCTACAACTTCCAACTGAGCTCCGGCCGCAACTCCGACCAGCCAATCAGCGTGCAGCCAGAAGAAGAAAAATGCTAGTGACAGGGGGGAAGGAGGTTCAGAGGAAGAATATAGGGAGGATGGAAGTGAATTTTAGAAGGAGAGAACAGGTGCAGTGGCTAAACACCGCTTGCGTGAGGGGGTAGGCAAAATGCCCTGAGGGTGCAACAACCACAATCAGGACGAGGCAGAGGGAGGGCGGGAGCAGGTCCGAGCAAGCAAAGGGCCAACGCGGGTGTTCTGATTGTCGTCTTAGCCCGGGCAGTGTTGGCAAAGCGTAGGAAGAACCGCCCCGCCACGGCGGCGGCGCAAGCCGAGAAACGCAGGTGGACGGACGCACAGGCACACACGATCAAAGTAAACAGAGAAGGTGAAAATATAGAAATTTTGCTAGTCGTAGGGTTGTTTGGATAAAGATGAAGGTAAAGTCTTTGAGCTATGTCAAAGAGGAACGGAGCGAGTTGGAGGAAGGGTTTTTGAATCTTTGAGCTTGAAATGTCAAAGTATTCATAGTAAGGAAGGATGAGCGTATCGTAGGAGAGTTTTTAGTAATAGCAGCAGACAGATTTGAGCTTTTTTGTCAAATTATGAACGGAGACGAGAATGAGATATAGGTTGAGTGGTTTCAGTCTAGAGTTAGGCAATTTTATTAAGAATTGGATGTCACAGACGTTGGGTATGTTTGATTAGGTTCTGAGAGTTGTGGGTCTTTTAGATATGTCAGAGAGAAATGGAGAGAGTTGGAGGAAGAGTTTTGAATCTTTGAGTTTGAAATGTCAAAGTATTCGTAGTGAGGAAGGATGAGTGTATCGTAGGAGAGTTGTTTAGTAATGGCAGGAGGCAGATTTGAGCTATGTCAAATTGTGAACGGAGATGAGAGTGAGATATAGGTTGTTAGGTTTCAGTCTTGAGTTAGGTCGATTTTGGTAAGGTGGCTTTGTCTGGCGGGGGGGGGATGTTGTGTTTGGAGATTGGTTGAGGGAGGGGGGGAGTTTGTGTTTGGGGATTGATGGGGGTGGCGGTTGTATGTTAATTTAAGGTGAATTAAAATTGCTTAAGGGGGGTTGTTGTGTGAGTGTGTATGTGTTTGCATGTAAATGTAAGGGGAGAGAGGGAGGGTTAGGATAATGTTATAAGGTCAGGTATGGTTCGGTTGTCGGGAGGAGGGGGGAGGAGAGGAGAGGAGAAGGGAGGCGAAAGGGGGAAAGGGGGGCTTTGGAGGTTCTTGGGTTAATTTATGGTATGGTAGGATTTCTTAGGAATGATATGTTTTGTGTTGCTAATGAATAGTTGTATTGCGTCATATGTTTTTATTTATTTATTTATTTATTTTATTTATTTATTTATTTATTTTTATTAGGAGGGTCAAAGGGGCTTGTTAGAAAGGTCGGGTATATTAAGTTTTTATTTTGGGAGGATTGTAGGTATCGATTTCTAAGAGGGGTTGTGAGTAAGGTTGGGTGGGTTAAGTTTTTCTTTTGGGAGGATTGTAGGTTTTGTTAGTGGTTGGCAGAGTTGGGTTAATTATTGCATTCTCTCTTTCTTGCAGGTATTGTGAGTTCTGGCCCCATTCTTGAGGGAGAGGGTTTGTGTACAGGTACATTGCACCCCTCCCCGACCTTATTGGCTAAGAGAGGCGTTCAATGTCGTCTGCAATTTGGTACCGTTTTTATTAGGTACACCTCTCCGACCTTATTGGCTAAGGGAGGTGCCCATAAAACAGTGTTGGTAACATTCTTGAGGGAGAGGGCTTGCGTACAGGCACTGTGGAACTCTCACCGACCTTATTGGCTAAGGGAAACGTACATGTCATCCGAGTTAGTATGGGATGGGTAAGTTAGGTATTTGTTTTGGGAGGAGTGATAGGGTGTGGTTAGTTAATGGTAGAATGGTTATTTTTATTTTGTGTGGGATTGCTAGTAACGGCTGGGTATGTTAGGTTTTTGTTTTGGGAGGAGCGATAGGGTGTGGTTAGTTAGTGGTAGAATGGTTATTTTTATTTTGTGTGGGATTGCTAGTAACGGCTGGGTATGTTAGGTATTTGTTTTGGGAGGAGTGATAGGGTGTGGTTAGTTAATGGTAGAATGGTTATTTTTATTTTGTGTGGGATTGCTAGTAACGGCTGGGTATGTTAGGTTTTTGTTTTGGGAGGAGTGATAGGGTGTGGTTAGTTAATGGTAGAATGGTTATTTTTTATTTTGTGTGGGATTGCTAGTAATGGCTGGGTACATTAGGTTTTTATTTTGGGGGGATTGTTAGGGTTTTTTCTTTTCTTTTCTTTTTGAAGTGTTAGTGCCAGAGTTGAGTAGGTTAGTTTTTTTTTTTTTTTTTTTTTGTCAGGTGGTCTTGAGTTTGAGTGAGTGGCGTGGGGTTTTGGAGTGAGGGGAGGAGGAATCGTTGGGTGAGGGTTAAGGAGAGGTTAGGTTTAATTTGGGGGGGAAATTTTTTTTGGTGTGGTTATTGGGAAGTTATTAATACAAGGGAGGTGGGAGGGGAGTGTTTGGTCTGTTTAGTATGGAGGGATTTCTGTCTCTGAATCTGCGTGGGAGTATGATGTTGTCGAAATAATCCTCCCATTGAGGGTAGGTAGTGAGGAGTGATTCTATTTGTTTGTCACCTAGTTGTCTCCAGTAGATGTTAAGTGGGGGGACGGAGCTGAGTTCATGTAGATGACTATTTCGGGTGAAGGATGACCAGTGTGTGTTATGGATGAATCTTCGTGCTTTGTTTTGTATGACTTGAAGTTTCTTGGCGCTTGATGGTGGTGCTAGCTGGAGTGTGTTAGGTGCATAAGTCAATAGTGGGCGTATGAGGGCTTTGAATAGGTGTGTTTTGGTTTTGATTGATGCGGTTCTGAATCTCTGAGTGCTTTATTGGCGACCGTGCCTTCATTGGTAGTGCCGCGAGGTGTCGCTGAACGACCGGATCGTCGTTCGCCTGATAGTTGGCGATGGGGTTTAGGTAAATGTGACGTGGTTGTCGTCTTTTGGTGCCGAAGTAGGTGATTTGTGCTTTGTTCGGGTTGGTTTGTATTCGCCATCGGAGTTCCCATTGTGTAACTTGTTCGAGTTCCCTGTTAGCTTTGTCTGTTAGGTGATCAAGAGTTCTGTGTCTGACTAGTTGGGTTACATCGTCGGCGTACTGTATTGTCAGAGAGTCGATGTGTAAGGGGTCCGGTAAGTCGTTTGTGTAAAGAATGTATAGTGTTGGGGACAGGACTGATCCTTGTGGGACTCCTGCATGCAGTGTGAAGTGGTCAGAGTAGGCAGGTGTGACTTTTATCCTCATTTTTCTGTCTGTTAGGAAGTTACATAGTAATTGTTGTGGTTTTTGAGGGAGGTTAAAATTGGTGCATATCTTGTACTTTAATCCATCGTGCCAAACTGTGTCGAAGGCTTTTTGTACGTCTTTTGTAATGAGTGCTATCTTGTATGCATCTTTGTTCATGTGGAGGTAGTTTGTGATTATATTGAGTGCGTCTTGAGTTGAGTGGTGTGCTCTGAAGCCGAACTGCTTGTAGGACAGTAGTTGTTCATCTTCAAGGTGGTATCTGAGGCGGGTGTTGTATAGTCTTTCAAAAGTTTTGCTTAAGACTTCTAGTATGCTGATCGGTCTGTAGTTTTGAGGATCTGTTGGGTTTTTGTTTGGTTTAGGTATCATGACGGCTGTGGCTGTCTTAAAGAGCTTTGGGAAGTATCCTGTAGCCAGTTGGGTGTTGAAGAGGTATGTAATGGCTGTGATTGTTTCTCGGGGCAGGTGCTTCAGGATTGCTTGACCAATATTGCTGTCACCTGGTGTTTTCTTTTTGGTTTTGTCCAGTGCTTGTGCGACTTCTGTTGGGGTGAAAGGAGCAGTGAGGGTGTGGTCCTGTGTGAGAGTGGAGGTATCTATTGTGTTGTCAGGAGTTGTTCTGTCGTGAAGTGTTTGCATGTGTGTGGTGATTTTGTTTATGTGGTTTAAGATGTACCTTTGTTGTGTGGGGGGGGGGGTGGGTGGAAAATGTGTTCCCAGTGTTGTTTTAGTGTTTGTGCTACGTCGGCTGGCTCATTGATTTTCCTACCATTTACTAGCAGGTGATCAAAGGGGGGTTTCGCAGTTCCTTTCAGCTTGGCGATCCTTTGCCAAAATTCTCGGGGGTTATGTTTTCTGTGTTCCTGGGCAGCCTCTACGAGTTTTGCCCAGTGAACCTCATGATCTTGACGGAGGCTATGGATGATGTGTGTTCTTAGTGTGGAGATGTCTGTGGAAACTGGTGCTAGGTTAAGTTTGTTTAGTTCGAATCGTGTCCTGTAGCAGTGAAGTAGGCGTTGAGTTCTTATGGAGGGTGTGAAGGAGTATTTTTTCTTGAACCGGTGTTTAGGAATGTGGGTATCTGCTATGGCGGTGATAGTGTTGAAAAGGTGTGTCCAGGTTTCCTCAATCATCCTAGTGGGTTGGTGTTCGAGGTTGAGTGTGTATTGTTGTTCAGAAGGTGTGGTTTTGAAGGCATCCCAATCTGCGTGTTGATACTGGTATTGAGGTGAGGTTGTTGAGAGGAGGATGGGATTGTTGGAGAGGTGAAGAGTGATGGGAATGTGGTCTGAGCCTGATAGGGGGCCGGGAGTGATGTAGTGTTGGAATTGGAGGGCAGGGGTGTTGGTGATGACGATGTCTGGAGTGCCTTTGCCGTGAGCAGCGTAGAATGTGGGGAAGAAAGGGCCAATGTGGTGAAGGCTTTTGCGAGTGACCAAAGCGTGTAGTTGTTGGCCAAGGGGGTCGATGCGGTTGTGTTGGAATGCGGTGTGGTGTGCATTGAGGTCGGCCATTAGTATTACAGGTAGGTGTGAGTTGTTAAAGATGGAGTTTAGGTCTGTGAATGGGATACGCGAGTTAGGTCTTGAGTATGTTGTGCAGATGATAATCTGTCCGTGTTGAGTGTAGATCTTGGCGGCCATGAAGTGTTTGAAGGCAAAGTTGGTGATGAATTCGTGTTTCATGGCGGATCTGATGAGGATTGCAACGCCCTCGAATAGTTCGTGGGGTGATTGTCTG
>NW_024757128.1:0-9669 GCF_018991925.1 Homarus americanus
CTCATTACGTATTGGGTTATCGCAGCGGCGGTGGCGTCCGTAAACCGGGAGATATTAAAAAATGTGGAGCATAATTATTATCCTCACAAGGTTCTCTACTTCACGTTTGAAAGCGGTGTGATACTTAGATTGGTGGATATATTTACTAATACACACCTTCGCTCACATTACAGGCTCTGATATATGGTACAGGGTTTCTACATTACCGGTTCTGATATATAATGTAGTGTATCCACATTACAGGCTCTGATATACTGTGTAGGTGTCCACATTACAGGTTCTGTTATACTGTACAGTTTGCCCACAATACGATCTCTGATATACTGTACAAGGTACCTACATTACAGACTCCGATATACTGTACAGGGTGTCCATATTACGGCTCTGATATATTGTATAGAGTGTCAATAATACAGGTTCTCATATACTGTACAGGATGTCCACATTACACTGATATATTGTATAGGGTGTCCATATTACAGGCTCTGATATACTGTACAGGGTGTCCATATTACGGGCTCTGATATATTGTATAGGGTGTCCATATTACAGGCTCTGATATATTGTATAGGGTGTCCACATTGCAGTCTCTGATATATTGTATAGGGTGTCCATATTACAGGCTCTGATGTACTGTACAGGGTGTGCACATTGTAGGCTCTGATATACTGTTCAGGGTGTCCATATTACGGGCTCTGATATATTGTATAGGGTGTCCATAATTCAGGCTCTGATATACTGTACAGGGTGTCCACATTACTACCTCTGATATATTGTATAGGGTGTCCATATTACAGGCTCTGATATACTGTACAGGGTGTCCACATTGAAGGCTCTGATATACTGTATAGTGTGTCCATATTACATGCTCTGATATGCTGTACAGGGTGTCCACATTACAGGCTCTGATATACTGTACATGGTGTCTATATCGCGGGCTTTGATATACTGCACAGGGTGTCCACATTACATGCTCTAATATGCTGTACAGGGTGTCCACATTACAGGCTCTGATATACTGTGTAGGGTGTCAACATTACAGGTTCTGTTGTACTGTACAGTTTGCCAAAATTACGGTCTCTGAAATACTGTACAGGGTGCCTACATTACAGGCTCTGATATACTGTACAGGGTGTCCATATTACAGGCTCTGATATATTGCATAGGGTGTCCACATTGCAGGTTCTGATATATTGTATAGGGTGTCCATATTATAGGCTCTGATATACTGTACAGGTGTGCGACACATTGTAGGCTCTGATATACTGTACAGGGTGTCCATATTTCGGGCTGTGATATATTGAATAGGGTGTCCATATTACAGGCTCTGATATACTGTAATGGGGGTCAACATTACAGGCTGTGATATACTGTACATGGGGCCAACATTACAGGCTCTGATATTCTGTACACGGGGTCAACATTACAGGCTCTGATATACTGTACAGGGTGTCCATATTACGGGCTCTAAAATACTTTACAGGGGGTCAACATTACAGGCTATGTTATACTGTACAGGGGTTCAACATTTCAGGCTCTGATATACTGTACAGGGGGTCAACATTACAGGCTCTGATACACTGTACAGGGGGTCAACATTACGGGCTATGATATACTCTACAGGGTGTCCACATTACAGGCTCTGATATATTGTACAGGGTTTCTTCAGCTGGTTCTGATATACAGTGTAGTGTATCCACATTACAGGCTCTGATATGCTGTGTAGGGTGTCCACATTACAGGTTCTGTTATACTGTACAGTTTGGCCACATTACGGTCTCTGATATACTGTACAGGGTGCCTACATAACAGGCTCTGATATTTGTAACTGGTTGTCCATATTACAGGCTCTGATATATTGTATAAGGTGTCCACATTGCGGGCTCTGTTATACTTTACAGGGTGTCCACATTGAAGGCTCTCATATACTGTACAGTGTGTCACTGCCGCGCTCTGATATACTGTACAGGGTGTCCACATTTCATGCTCTGATATGCTGTACAGGGTGTCCACATTACAGGCTCTGATATACTGTACAGGGTGCACATTGCGGCTCTGATATACGGGCTGGGGTCCACATTATAGTAGGGTGGCATACGGAGGTGCAGTAACACAGGGTGTCCATATACGGACTCTGATATACTGTACAGGGTGTCCACATTACAGGCTATGATATACTGTACAGGGTGCCCACATTACAGGCTCTCATACTGTACAAGTATCCACATTACAGGCTCTGATATATTGTACATGGTTTCTACATTACCAGTTCTGATATACAATGTAGTGTATCCATTACAGGCTCTGATATACTGTGTAGGGTGTCCACATTACAGGTTCTGTATATACTGTACAGTTTGCCCACATTACGGTCTCTGATATACTGTACAGGGTGCACCATTACAGCTCATATATACTGTACAGGCTGTCCATATTACAGGCTCTGATATACTGTATAGGGTGTCACATTTCAGGCTCTGATATACTGTACAGGTGTATATATTACGGGTTCTGTTATACTGTACAGGGTGTCCACATTAAAAGGCTCTCATATACTTTACAGGGTGTCCACATTACAGGCTCTGATATAATGTACAGGGTGTCCACATTACAGGCTCTGAAATACTGTACAGGAGGTCAACATTACAGTCTCTAATATACTGTACAGGGCGTCAACTTTACAGGCTCTGATATAGTGCAAAGTGTCCACTTACGTCTGATATACTGTTGGGGAGTGTCCACATTATAGGTTCTGATATACTGTACAGGGGGTCAACATTACTGGCTCTGATATACTATACAGGTGTCACATTACAGGCTCTGATATACTGTACGGGGTCAACATTACAGGCTTTGATATACTGTACAGGGTGTCACATAAAAACCACTTTGAAGCCTTATAAACATTTTGAATAATTCCAATAGAGAAATATTCACACTGTCTACGGATACAGTTTATATCATACAGGTACATTAGGGTACGTTAGGAAGACAATGAACATATTCAAATTCGCTTGTTAATCCACTCGAATTCTTCCTTAGGGGTTATAAGGTGAAGTTCATATTGTACTCAGAAAAGTGCAGGACTTTGTTCGGCTGGGCATCACTGCAGCGGTGGCGTCCATAACCCGGAGATATTAAAAATTTGTGGAGCATAATTTTTACCTAAGGTTCCCTAACTTCGTTTGATAGCGGTGTGTGATACTTAGATTGGTGGATATTACCGACTAATACACACTCGTTCACATTACAGGGTTTCTACATTACCGGTTCTGATATATAATATAGTGTATCCACATTACAGGCTTTGATATATTGTACAGGGTTTCTACATCACCGGTTGTGATATGCAGTGTAGTGTATGCATTACAGGCTCTCATATACTGTGTGGGGTGTCCACATTAAAGGTTCTGTTATTCTGTACAGTTGCCCACATTACGGTCTCTGATATGCTGTACAGGGTGCCCACATTGCAGGCTCTCATATACTGTACAGGTTGTCCATAATCAAGGCTCTGATATACTGTACAAGTGTCCATTGCAGGCTCTGATACACTGTACAGAGGGTGTCCATATTACAGGCTCTGATATACCAGAGTGTCCACATTACAGGCTCTGATATACTGTGAAATGGTGTACACATTACAGCCTCTGATATACTGTACAGGGTGTCACATTGCGGGCTCTAATATACTGTACAGGGTATCCATTACAGGCTCTGATATACTGTGCAGGTCCACATTATGGCACTGATATACTATAGGTGTCCACATTACAGTTTCTTATATACTGTACAGGGTGTCCACATACGGGCTCTGATTTACTACAGGGTGTCCGCATTGCAGGCTCCGATATACAGTACAGAGTGTCAATTACAGGTTCTGATATACTGTATAGGGAGTCGCGTACAGACTCTCATATACTGTACAGGGTTTCCACATTACAGTTTCTTATCTACAGTACAGAGATTGTCCATATTGCAGGCTCTGATATACTGTACAGGGTGTCACATTGCAGGTTCTGATATACAGTACAGGGTGTACACATACAGGTGCTGATATACAGTACAGAGTGGCTCACATTACAGGCTCTGATATATTGTACAGGGTTTCTACATTACCGGTTCTGATATACAGTGTAATGTATCCCATATTACGAACTCTAATATACTGTGTACAGTGTCCACATTGCAGGTTCTGTTATACTGTACAGTTTGCCAACATTACGGTCTCTGTACTGTACAGGGTGCCCACATTACAGGCTCTGATATACTCTGGGGTGTCTATTACAGGCTCTGATATACTGTACAGGTATTCCACATTGCAGGCTCTGATATACTGTACAGGGTGTCCATATTACGGGCTCTGATATACTGTACAGGTGTCCACATTACAGGAGCTGATATACTGTACAGGGTGTCCCTTACAGGCTCCTAATATACTGTGCAAGGGGTCAACAATATGGCTCTGATATACTGTACAGTGTATCCACATACAGGTTCTAATTTACTGTAGGGTGTCATTACGGGCTCCAGATATACTGTACAGGAGTCCAATACAGGTTCTGATATACAGAACAGGGTGTCCACATTACAGGTTCTTATCTACAGTACAGGTGTCACATTACAGGCTCTGATACACAGTACAGAGTGTCAAAATTACAGGTTCTGATATACTGTGCAGGGTGTCCGCATTACAGACTCTGATATACTGTACAGGGTGTCACATTACAGGTTCTTATCTACAGTACAGGTGTCCATATTGCAGGCGCTGATATACTGTACAGGGTGTCCATAAGGTCTGATATCGCAGTACAGTGTACACATTACAGTACTGATATACAATTCAGGGTAATCACATTACTGGCTCTGATATATTGTGGGGTTTCTACATTACCGGTTCTGATATACAGTGTAGTGTATCCATTACAGAGCTCTGACATATTGTCAGAGGTTTCTACATAACCGGTTGTGATATACTGAGTGTAGGTATGCATACAGGGCTCTGATATATTGCCTACAGGATATCTACATTATCGGTTCTGATATACAGTGTGTGGTATATCCACATTACGACTCTGATATACTGTACAAGTGTCCACATTACAGGCTCTGATTTACTGTACGGTGTCCACATTACAGGCTCTGATATATTGTACAGGGTTTCTACATTACCGGTTCTGATATACAATGTTGTGTATCCACATTGCAGGCTCTGATATATTGTACAGGATTTCTACATTACCGGTTCTGATATACATTGTACAGGTATATCCACTTTACAGGCTCTGATATACTGTGTAGAGTTGTCCACATTACAGGTTCTGCTATACTGCACAGTTTGCCCACATTACGGTCTCTACTTATACAACACAGGGTGTCTACATTACAGCTCTTATATACTGTACAGGTGTCCATATTAACGGCTCTGATATACTCTGTACAGTGTGTGCACATTGCAGGATGTGATATACGCTCAGGGTGTCCATATTACGGGCTCTGATATACTGTACAGGGTGTACACATTACAGGCTCTGATATACTGTACAGGGTGTCCAATTACAGCCTCTGATATACTGTACAGGGTGTCCAAATTGCAAGCTCTGATATGCTGTACAGGTGTCCACATAACAAGGCTCTCATGCTTTCACTGTGGGGGTCCACATTATAAGCACTGATACTTTGACCTGTTTCTTATATACTGTACAGCGTGTCCACATTACAGGCTCTGATATACTGTACAGGGTGTCCATAATATAGGTTCTCATTACTGTACAGTTGTCCGCATTGCAGGCTCCTGATATACAGTAGAGAGTGTCTAAATTACAGGTTCTGATATACTGTATAGGAGTCCGCATTACAGACTCTGATATACTCTACAGGGTGTACACATTGAGTGCTGATATACAGTGCAGGGTGTCCACATTACAGGCTCTGATATATTATGGGGGTTTCTACATTAGGGGTTCTGATATACAAGTGTAATGTTTCCATAATACAAACTATATATACTGTACAGGGTGTCCACATTACAGGTTCTTATCTACAGTACAGGAGTGTCCAACATTTCAGGCGCTCTTATGGACAGGGTGTTTGCAGGTCATGTCTGCAGTACAGAGTGTACACCTTACAGAGTTCTGATATACTGTACAGGGTGTCCTGTCCCACAGCCTCTGATATACTGACAGGTGTCCACATTGCGGGCTTGATATATTTACAGGGGTTTCTCATTACCCGTTCTGATATACAGTGTGGTGTATCCACAGCAGGCTCTGAAATACTGTGTAGTGTATGCATTACAGGCTCTGATATATTGTACAGGATTTCTACATACCAGTTCTGATACAGTGGTGTATCCACATTACAGGGCTCTGATATACTGTACAGGGGTGTCCATATTACAGGTTCTGATTTACTGTACAGGGTGTCCACATTACAGGCTCTAATATACTGTACAGGGTGTCCCTATTACGGACTCTGATATACTGTACAAGGGGTATCCACATAACGAGCAATGATATACTGTACAGGGTGTCTACATTACAGGCTCTGATATCCTGTACCAGAGTGGCCACCGGGCTCTGATATACTGTACAAGGTGTCACCATACAGGCTCTGATATATTGTACAGGGTTTTTTATTACCGGTTCTGATATACAGTGTGGTATATCCACATTACGAGCTCTGATATACTGTACAAAATTATCCCTTTAGGTTCTGTTATACTGTACAGATTTACCCCTTACAGTCTCTGATATACTGTACAGGTGTATACATTACAGGCTCTTATATACTGTACAGGTGTCCATATTACAGGCTCTGATACTCTCTATTACAGGGTGTCCCATGCAGGATGTGATATACCACAATTGTCCCTAATACGAGCTCCTGATATACTGTAGGATGTCACTTACAGGCTCTGATATACTGTACAGAAGTGTCATTACAGCCTCTAATATACTCTGTACAGGGTCACATTATAGGCACTGATATACTGTACAGGTTGTCCCACATTACTGTTTCTTATATACTGTACAGGAGTGTCCCACATTACAGGCTCTGATATACTGTACAGGTGTTGTCCACATTATAGGTTCTCATTTACTGTACAGGGTGTCCGCATTGCAGGCTCTGATATACAGTAAAGTGCTCAATTACAAGTTCTGATATCTGCATAGAGAGTCCCACTACAAAATCTAATATACTCTACAGGGTGTCCACATTACAGGTTCTTATCTACAAGTACAGAATTGTCCATATTGCAGGCTCTAATATACTGTACAGGTGTCCACATTGCAGGAGTCTAATATATACAGAGATTATTACTTAACAGTGCTGTATACCAAGTGCGAGTGTCCACATTACAGGCTCTGATATATTGTAAGGGTTTCTACATTGGGTTCCTGATATACAGTGTAATATATCTCTTAAACTCTGATATACTGTCTGTAGTGCTCCCACATTACAGGTTCTGTTATGCTGTACAGTTTGCCAACATTACGGTCTCTATTCTGCCGAGTGCTCCTACAATACAGGCTCTGATATACTGTACAGTGTCCATATTACAGGCTCTGATATCTATACAGTGCTCCATTCAGGCTCTGATATCCTCTTACAAGGGTCTCCTATACATTTCTAATCTCTACCCAGAATTGTCCATTAGCTCTAATCACTCTACATGTGTCCATACCACAGGCTCTGATATACAAATTGTCAATACCAACTCCCAAAATACTTGTGCAGAGTCAACATTACAGGCTCTGATATGCTGTGCAGTCACACATACAGGCTTTATATCCTTTCAGGGCCATCAACATTACTGGCTCTCATATACTAGCACAGAACCATCCACATACAGGCTCTATATACTGTACAGGTGTCACATTACAGGTTCAATATACTCTACAACGGGTCCAACATACAGGCTCTGATATACTCACAAGAAGTCAACATTACAGTCTTTGATATACTGTACGGTGTCCAGTATCACATAAAGAACTTTGAAGCCTTATAAACTTTTTAGAATAATTCCAATAGAAAAATATTCCACACACTTGAATTCCTATGAATACAGATTTATATCATACAAATACCAGATACAAGTACGTTAGAAAACAATGAACATGCATCATTCAAATTCGCCTGACCTTAATCCACTCAATTCTTCCCTTCAAGATTTATGTGAAAGTGAAATCCCACAGTGTACTCCACAAAATTTGCAGACTTTATTCGGCTGAAAGCACTCATCCCCAACAGCAGTGGCATCCTCTTAGAATATTAAAAATGTTGAACTAATTATTACCCCTCCACAGTTTCTCTCCCCACTTCACGTTTAGAAAAGCAGTTAATACGAATATAGAATGGTGAATATTACTTACTAATACACACTCGTTCACCTGTACACACACACACACACACACACACACACACACACACACACACACACACGACTGAGGATCAAAATCAACACCAAATTTTTCAAAACCAAGAGACCTGAGGCCGCCTCGACTTCCATTATCTTAGCCCTCCTAGCCTGAGGATGAGGAGAGTGAGAAGGGAGAGAGTTTGGGAGGAAAAAGCAGAATGGGCAGAGCAGGGAAAGGGAGGTGAGTTGTGGAGAAGAAAGTGGGAGAGGTGGAATGGGTTAAAGGGATGGGAAGAGACAAGGAGATGGATTAGATGGGAGGGCAAGTAAAACACGGAAAAGGGAAACGGAGGAAATAAGCGGGTCAAGAAAAAGAGTGAAAGGTGAAAATCAAGAAAGAAGGGAATCCAAGGAAAAAGGTATAGGTACTACGATGGGATAAAAATAAAGAGGAAGAATTATAAAAAAAAAAGAGAGAAAACATCAGAAGAAAATAAAAGAAATAGAAAAAAAAATGAAGGAATAAAATCCCAGGAAAAGAAAGAAAAAGCAAATAATAATAATCAAATAATATTAATATTAATATTATTATTATTATTATATTATTATTATTATTATTCATGGATTCTTTCTCTTTTCTTGCATTTATTCTTTTCTCACCTTTTTGTTTATGTATATATATCATCAATATATAATAATAATATAATAAATAATAATTAACGGTTTTTGAAAAAAAATTCTGCAGCCAGGCTGAAAATATACAATAGACATAATAAATAACATTACATACATTGGTGGTTTAACAAAGCCTTCATTAGAAGATAAAAAACAACAATTAAACATACAAATTAATGTAAATATTTAGACAACAAACTCAATTAATAATAACTCCACCAGATTGTCATGAGAGAACTCACTTAGTATAAGTATTTCCCTCAGATGGTGTTACATAGGGACCTGGCATTGATGAAAAATTCCCTCACAAATGGTGTTATAGAAGCCTCATGTTATAGTAATTACCTCACAGATAGTGTTATGAAAGGGACCTCGTGGTGTAATAATTTCCTCACAGATGGTGTATAGGGCCTCACGTGGTATATTAACTCCCACCACAGATAGTATTACAAGAAGAGGCATCACATGGTGTAATAATAAGATGTGTTATTAGGGCCTGACGTCATGTAGTAATTCCCTCACAAATAGTATTATGAGACCTCATGGTGTAATAAACCCTCACAGATTGTGATGAGGACTTGACATGGTGTAGTAATTCCCTCATATGTTATAGAGGACATGTGGTGTAGTAG
>NW_024757129.1:0-3031 GCF_018991925.1 Homarus americanus
TCCGATTCAGAAAGGATATAGGCAAGCACTGGTTTGGTAATAGAGTTGTGGATATGTGGAATAGGCTACCGAGTGCTATAGTAGGATCGGGGACGCTAGGGAGCTTCAAGACGAAGTTGGATAGGCACATGGAAGTGCTGGGATGGGTGTGAAAGGGATCTGCCCTGTATGGGCCAGTCGGCCTCCTGCAGTATCCCACTTTCTTATGTTCTTTGACGTGTAACACAAAACGTGAGATGTTGTGGTCCTTCACTACCTCACAACACACACACATCTCCTAGTTACCACATG
Organism: Homarus americanus; assembly: GCF_018991925.1. Taxonomy (NCBI): domain Eukaryota; kingdom Metazoa; phylum Arthropoda; class Malacostraca; order Decapoda; family Nephropidae; genus Homarus; species Homarus americanus. Next base: position 292 of record NW_024757129.1, read on the forward strand.
CTCTTGTTATTAAAGCTGTCTCGTCCTTTGCTCCGCCGACCATTACAGTGTGTAGCTGTAGGACTCGCCGCCGTGTTTGTTTCATGTAGCGACACTAAACTCCCGGAAATTTGTAGGTGTTAAGCTGGAGCGTTTGAGCTGTTGTTGTCGTCACCTTGTTGATGTTTTGTAGGTCCGTGTTGGCTGAGGATTGTTGTTAGTGTTTCTTAAGGCATTAATAAACTAGTCATGAGGTTCTATAGGAATTATATCCTGCTGTTCTTTTTGTTCTTGTTCTTTTTATTGTTGTTGTTGTTCTTCAGTTGCATAATTCGAGTTGTGATTATCAGTAGAAGTTTGACGGGCTGGATTCTCTTATCGTTTCTTTAATTCATAAACAATAACCGTAAACACAAGAGCGAAACAAAGACATAACCAATGAACTAAAAACAAATATATTGAAGGTTTAAATTTCTGGGATAGATTTAAATAGATCTTGGGTATATTTTCTCGTTCTTGGAGGAAAGGCCAGGCCAGGTCAGGTCATGTCATGTTAGGTGTACCGAATACGCTAGCAGAGGTGGTCAGATGCCTTGGGAATACTGCAGAGAAATTGAGGTCAGGTCAGGTGGCCTCAATACCTGCTTCAAGGTGTAATAGAGGTGAAAAATAATGGGTTTCTTGATTGGATCTGGTTAAGTCAGGTCAGGTAAAGTCAGATACAGAGGCTGGGTGTATGACTGTGGGTTGGTGGATGTATGACTGTGGGTTGGTGGGTGTATGACTGTGGGTTGATGGGTGTATGACTGTGGGTTGGTGGGTGTATGACCGTGGGTTGATGGGTGTATGACTGCGGGTTGGTGGGAATATGACTGTGGGTTGATGGGTGTTTGACTGCGGGTTGGTGGGTGTATGACTGTGGGTTGGTGGGTGTATGACTGTGGGTTGGTGGTGTATGACTGTGGGTTGATGGGTGTATGACTGCGGGTTGGTGGGTGTATGACTGCGGGTTGGTGGGTGTATGACTGTGGGTTGGTGGGTGTATGACTGTGGGTTGGTGGTTGTATGACTGTGGGTTGGTGGGTGTATGACTGTGGGTTGGTGGGTGTATGACTGTAGGTTGATGGGTGTATGACTGGGTTGGTGGGTGTATGACTGTAGGTTGATGGGTGTATGACTGGGTTGGTGGGTGTATGACTGTGGGTTGGTGGGTGTATGACTGTGGGTTGATGGGTGTATGACTGTAGGTTGATGGGTGTATGACTGTGGGTTGGTGGGTGTATGATAGTGGTGACAAAGATTATTTGAGCTTGACAAAATTTAGATAGATAGCAGCATGGTTTAGTCGTGTTCAGTTTAGTTTAAATTGTGTTTAGGTTAGGTTGGGTCATGTCAGGTACAGAGTTTGGCCAGGGTCCTTTATTCAAGCTGTCAGGGTTAAACTTCCTTCCTAGAAAGATGAACACACGAACCTACGGACGACACACGAACACAATAACACATGATCATACACGGAAACGAACACACGAATGGACATACTCAGGATATCGGGGAATAAATATAAAATTATAAAAATGCATAAAAGTCTTTGACGGATAAACAACTTTGTAATGTTAGAATCGATATTACTGATATTATAGAAAATCAAACTAACTTCCTTTAAACACTCTTGGCTCTTCCTGTGTATAAGAAGAGTTTAATCTGGTATTTTTTTTCTTCTAGTAATTGGTGTTATCAGGGGAAGAGATTGTGTCGTTTGTGGTCTGTCATTCAAGGTTGTTTAGTGTTTGAAGCTCGTTAATTCATTATGCTTGTAGCCCCCATCTCTGCATACAACCCTGGTGCTTCTTGCTGTTGATACTCCCACGAAAATAAATTGTCAGATTAACGAAGAGAAGATTAAAAAATTTTGTTTTAATTCACGGATTAACCATACTTCACCCAATCTAACTTAACCTATCCTAACCTAACCTATCCTAATCTAATCATAGTTGTGTTTTAAAAAAAGGTTTACAGGCATAGGTAACAAGCTGGTCCTTTAACGGGAGAACACAAGGCTTCCCAACCCTCACCTGATGAAATAGAATCACTATACCCAACCTGATCTAATTAAGGACACGTTAGGCTTTGTAAGATAGTTTAGTTTGAAGTGTTGTGAATCTCCGTGGGTGTTATAGATTCACTTGGTATACTACATGTGTAAAGTCAGGATATATACAATGTGTGTTGATTTTTCTACCCGTGTGTTAAATATTTTTGTGGGGAGGGGGAGGTATTTTCCTGTCGGTTTCCACTCTAGCTTTCCACCAATGTTATTTCACCCTTCTAGATTTCTATACCCTTTGATCCACCTTACCTACGAGTGGAATGAGATAAATAGAATTGGTGGAGTGGAATGTCTGTATAATTGATGTCAGGATCCAACTCTGCCCTGGACGACACAGGATTGATTGTCACTGGTGTTGTAAGACTGTACAGAAAACCGCCTCTTGTGTTGTTCCCACGTATTAAAGAGCGATGAAGGTAAACTGAACAAGCACGCTGGGCAATGCTCGTTGTTGTAGTGGAATACACACGAAACCCAGTCAGTTGAGGGTGTAAATCTTCGCCTGCCTCTGGAATGCACTACACACGCTATGCCAAAACTGAGATATACTCGGCATGTCAACACTGAGACACACATGCTATGCTAACAAACATATACTCACATAAACTATGCCAATATTAAGACACATACACTATGCGAAACACTGGCTGTGCC
>NW_024757130.1:0-11669 GCF_018991925.1 Homarus americanus
AGGAGAGAGAGAGAGAGAGAGAGAGAGATGCATCACCCAACACCAACCATCCCGGGACCCAGGCTACAAAACTCTACGGTCCCAGGCTGCCACGTTTCACTTACTCTGCCTGCCCGCCCTCCACTCACATATACCCAACACCTATTGGTAAAGTAATGACCAAGGAACACTCTACAATATAGTTTTATTCTCCACATATAAAGCTAATTATTACTCTAACTAATTATAGGAATTAATGATCGTATTTAAAATATTTTAGGCTTTTTAACATGGTCTCCGATGTCGGTGTAATTCTTCAACATGGGAACTTATGTTTACACTAAGAGAAGCGTATGTTTGTATGTCCTTAATTGTGTTTATGTTTCAATTTTAATTAACAATATAATTTTAAAATGATGATTGCTTGATAATTAATAAGAATATATGAGTTAATTATTGTTGATTAGGAAAGAGTTAAATGAGGAGTTAAAATAAATAGTAAAAATAAAAGAATTATGTACTGTATATAATAATTTGTAAGTTTATAGAAATAAGTTAGACATAATAAGAGCTTAATTATACCTTAAAATGAAGTCTTCCGTCGTTCAAGTACTAAAACAGTACTTGATTGATATAAATATTTAAGAAAAAGACTTAGCTACCCGGAGTTAATTATCGCTTGTTAATGTCATCACAGAGTAGTTACGTCTGATTCATGTCTTGCTTATGAGAGACATTATTCATTTAAAGAGAGCTAGATACTGACTAGAATCTTATCTTTCTTTTATAACCACTTGAGAGATAGTTTCATTCTCTTTGTCAATATTATCTCCACGAATTGTACGTTTATTTTACCATTAACTAGGAATAATGACAACGATTCCTTTTATGTGTTTTTTTTTCTATTCGTTATTAACCCCATTAACCATTCATAAAGGTAACACAGGTAGATATATATTCTCACCTGTCAAATTAAGGTGTAGCTTGTGTTCATTGACCTCTTAGAATCCACCTTTGTGTCGTTATTAAGAGAATCAGTTATATACTTTCTCACATCTTCAGGTAGAGATGCAAATTAGGGCATTAACAAGTTAGAACATTATTTATTTACCATAATCAACAGATAGGAGTCGATCTCATTAACTCTCATTAACTTACCTGTGTGGATGTTGGTCTTAATTAACCTTGACCTAATTATAATGAGGTGAATAATGGATTCTTGAGGTCAGGTCATCTTGGTACTGAGTACATGAGAGGGATAAAGTATATGTATGTATGTATGTATGTATGTATGTATGTATGTATAAGGACACACACAATAAAAACAATAGACTCGAATTTCCTACTTTTATTATTGATAATTTTTAACAACATTTATTGCTTCTCTGGTCACCTGTTATCACTAAGATCAAAGCTTGTATGATACACGTTAATAACCCGCTGTATACAAGACCAAAACAGGCGGGGGGGGGGGGAGGGAGATATATTCCACAAAACGTAAACAGATTAAAAATTTGTTCTAAAATAAACCTTACAGGGTGATAGGATACGGTATTGGTGCGTTATTTAGTGTTAATTATGAAGAAATAAATATTTAACTTTATTTACATCGTTTATTAAGAGATTATAACTGAAGGAAAAATAATTATTCGAAGGTTTCTAAGAAAATGGGGATTATTTTTTTAAAGAATAAATTTACATTGAGGAAATTTTTATATTCTAAAGTATATATTTATATATATATAGGATTAGATGTATGTTTTGATTTTCAGTTTTTGATTTTTTTTGTTTTTCTTTTGGATTTTCATTTTGTTTTTCTTCTTTTTTTTTCATCATTATCATCATCATCATCATCACCATCATCACCATCACCATCATCATCTCTATCACCATTTATTCACATCTGTTTACAAACTAGATGACTCAGCAGTGAAAAACAGTGATGCTGTCAGTTCAATATTGAGGTGACATGACTTTCTGAGAGAGAGAGAGAGAGAGAAAAGATAGGTAGGAGAGAGAGAGAGAGAGAGAGAGAGAGAGAGACGCAGTAATCAGCCCTGGACAGATAAATACTCATTCGAAACTTCTATAAATTGAATTCTTAAGGCGAGATAAAATTTTCAAAACAACCTGCAGCTATGATTTCACGAAGGTTCAAACTGTCTAAAGTGTGTACGAATTTGACGACGACTCAGTACTCAGTCATGCTGCGTCTGAGGAGGGAGAAGGTGTAAATAAAGAAGCTTTGGAGGTTATAGTACGAGAACAACAAAATAATAATAGAAAAAAAAAGTACTTGAAAGTTTGTTGAAGTTTCTTAGTGGAATTGTTAAATGTTTGATTGTAAAGATTTGTTCAAGAATAGGAAGATAGTTAAAAAAGGTGCGCTGGGTGTGTCGACCAAGAAGGATATGTATTAAGGTGTGTTGGGTGTGTCGACCAAGAAGGATATGTATTAAGGTGTGTTGGGTGTGTCGACCAAGAAGGATATATATTAAGGTGTGTTGGGTGTGTCGACCAAGAAGGATATGCATTAAGGTGTGTTGGGTGTGTCGACCAAGAAGGATATGTAATAAGGTGTGTTGGGTGTGTCGACCAAGAAGGATATGTATTAAGGTGTGTTGGGTGTGTCGACCAAGAAGGATATGTATTAAGGTGTGTTGGGTGTATCGACCAAGAAGGATATGTATTAAGGTGTGTTGGGTGTGTCGACCAAGAAGGATATGTATTAAGGTGTGTTGGGTGTGTTTAACGTTAGCTGGCGTATGCGTGTTAAAAATAACGGCACATGCGTATTGGTGTTGGGTGTCGGTCAGCATCCAGGATATGTTAGTTTCTGCCCATATTTACATGTCGAGTGCTCGGCCATAAAGGACAGACTGGCCTTGGAAGTCGACGTGAAGGAAGGCCATGGGTTACCACTATCAAGAAAGTTAGTTTCATTCGGCCAAGAAGAGCCTGCTGGTTGTCAGACCACATGCAAACAGTGTTCTATGATAAACACAGAAATGACCATGGCTAAACAGGCCCTCAAATGCATAACAGTAAATCTAATGCTGACAAGTGCCCCACCTGATGATGAATATAAGCTTCCTAAACTACGATTAACAGGCCCTCAACATTAATATCAGGCTCTGATCTAAACAGGGCCCCTGGACCATACTAAACAGCTCTTGGACTATGAGTTGTTAAATACTACAAGGGCTCTGGACCATGCAAATGAAGCCCTCACTGGAGAGATGCCTCTGGCTTTTATTGTCAAAAAGGGCACACTCGGTCCCATCTCAAGTTAGCGAGTCATATTTCCGTCAGAAGATCACAGTTCAACACGTGATCTAAAATATGTATACAAACTTTATGGAAGATTAGTCACTCTGGTTATGGCGGCGACTAAGTATGGGTGATCCAGTGTTTTGGTTTTAATTTTATTGTCTTTTTTGTTTCTTCTTTATTGTTGTTCTTGTCTCTGTTGTGTTTAGTAATATTTTTTTCTTATAGGTAATTCCTTTGGTATCTCAGTTAAAAGGTTTATATAACACAGGTGAGTCAGACACGAAAGTCAAATAGACACACAAGCAAAAAAAAATAGAGTTTTACTAGAGAGAGAAAAAAAAAGACGCTGATTAACTTTCTTTTAAAAACTCCATTATTATCCTTCAAGTTATCCGTTTAGCGAAGGTTAGAGTGTCAGGTGCCAAGTGTTGAGGCACCTATAGTCACAGGTCAAGAGTGGTGGAAGAGGGGGAGGTGGGGTGGCACCAGCAGGGGGGGGGGGGAGTTGTGTGTTTATGTGTGTCATCCACTGGACTTGTCACTATTGGCTGGCTGGCTGGCTCGTCCTCCAACCTCCTCTGGGACTTGAGCTTGTAGATTGGAGAGGTTGCCAGCACGACAGCGTCTACCTTCGTTAGCTTGGTGACCCCTGTCGTTATCGGCCACCATTCTCGTTAGAAAGGCATTTGTACCTGTTAAACAGACACCTATCGTCGTTTAGGCAGGGAGTACTGTTGTTCGATAGACTGTATAATCGGTAGACAGACACCTGTTATCATTAGACAGGTGGGTATGTTATAGGGCGTCTGGGTCCTTGAGATAACAGCTAATATAATTTATACGTCGCTTGCCACACTGTTATCATCTGAAGATAAGTAAAAAAAAAAGGTGAGAAATTGAGAACTTTCGTCGCACAATTCTTTAAAAAAATTTTCTGCCTAAACGACACAGCAGCATCTCTTGACATGAAGCAGAACTGAGGTGAAGGATTCTTACGCTGACTGCGCCCTTCACCACATCATTCCCTCCTTCACGAGTCACTCGGGACATCGTGTGTAGGACCCCAGCAGGTGGTAGCTCCTTGCAGATGTCCTCATGCCAGAGACTGAAGGGACAACAAGACACACGAATGCTATTTTTTTTAATTATAAAATTTCAATGAAAATTATATGTTTATAAATTAATACTCAATTTATTAAGAACAAAAAATATCATTGGGTAAAAGTAATTATACAAGTTTGTGAAAGTATCTGATCATGTTTGTTTTTCACTTAAAGGATAGATATTTTTTTTTCTTAAGATTATATTTATATTTTTGTTTTCGTTTAATTCTTACATTTGGTTATTTTTGGGGATTTTATTTTTTATTGGAATATTTTAATGAATTTTTATGTCTGTTTGTCTGTCTGTCTCTCCATCCATACTAAACACATATTGTCTACATTCACTGGTCGACCATCCATCCATCCATTCACCGAACCAACCAACCAACCAACCACCATACCATCCACCATCCATCCATTCATCCATCCATCCATCCATCCACCGAACCAACCACCACACCAACCACCATACCAACCCTCCATCCATCCATCCATCCATCCATCCATCCATCCATCCATCCATCCACCCATCCATCCACCGAACCAACCACCACACCAACCCTCCATCCATCCATCCATCCACCCATTCATCCATCCATCCATCCATCCATCCATCCATTCATCCATCCATCCATCCATCCATCCATCCATACACTAATCTACTGGCCGGGAGGAGAATAAGAGTTGCCAGTTAACCATATATTGTGTAGTGGCGACCATCCATCCATCCATCCATCCATCCATCCATCCATCCATCCTTCCATCCATCCATCCATTCATCCATCCATCCATCCATCCATCCATGCATGCATCCATCCATCCATCCATCCATCCATCCCATCCATCCATCCATCCATCCATCCATCCTTCCATCCATCCATCCATCCATCCTTCCATCCATCCTTCCATCCATCCATTCATCCATAGATGGATGGATGGATGGATGCATGTATGAATCCATCCATCCATCCATCCATCCATCCTTCCTTCCATCCATCCTTCCATCCATCCTTCCATCCATCCATTCATCCATCCATTCATCCATCCATGCCTCCATCCATGCCTCCATCCATGCCTCCATCCATCCATCCATCCATCCATGCATCCATCCATCCATGCATCCATCCATGCCTCCATCCATGCATCCATCCATGCCTCCATCCATGCATCCATCCATCCATCCATCCATCCATTCATTCATTCATTCATCCATCCATCCATCCATCCATCCATCCATCCATTCTTCCATCCATCCATCCATCCATCCATCCATCCATCCACTAATCTACTGGCCGGGAGGAGAATAAGAGTTGCCAGTTAGCCATTTATTGTGTAGTGGCGACCATGGAGGGTTAGGCCTATTAACCGTTGCTTCACGTATTACATATTAACGCTTGTGCCAACTACCCTAATGGACCGGGTGTATGATGCGGGTGGGGGGTGGGAGTGCAGGGAGAGAATTGAGGTGGGGGGAGTTAAGGAGTGAGGTGAAAGGGGTGGTGGGGTGAGTGGGGAGGAGGTGGAGGAGGTGGGGGTGTGGGGGCTGGGAGTGAGAGAGAATGAGGTGAAGTGAGAATGAAATTGAGAGGTGGGAGATGTGAAATGGTTGGGTAGAGGGTGGGGGTTGGGGGTGAAGGTGTGGGGTATGGGTGGGGGTGAGGGTGGGGGTAAGGGTGGGGGAGAGGGTGGGGGGTAAGGGTGGGGGTGTGGGGGTAAGGGTGGGGGTGAGGGTGGAGGGGTAAGGGTGAGGGTGAGGGTGGAGGGGTAAGGGTGGGGGAAATAGGGAGGGAGGAGAGTAACTGGATTTATAGAATGAGAGACAGACAGACAGATAGTTAGATAACGCGATAAAAAAAACATACATAAAAAATTAATATTTTCCCTCTGCTCAACGAACCAAAAGTCACACACACACACACACATACATATATCACACACACACACACACACACACACACACACACATATATCACACACACATACACACACACACATATATATATCACACACACACACACACACACACACACATATATAACACCTACCAAATTATATTAACTCCAGGTGGGTCAATTATGGTCCCACCAGTTAGTAAGCATATAATCAGATACAATTTCCTTATTTGCTTAACCTCAGAGAGTATAATTATACCTCAGGGGTAAAAGAGTATAATAGTATCATGCTCATTAGTTATTTTTCTTGTGGTTAAGTATCATTATAAGGCTTTCATGCTATTGGGATATATTTCTTAGTACTGGGGATATATTTCGAATTACTGGGGATATATTTCGTATTTACTGGGATATTTCGCAGTACTGGGGATATATTTCGTACTCCTGGGGATATATTTCGTAGTACTGGGGATATATTTCGTATTACTGGGGATATATTTCGTATTACTAGGATATTTCGTAGTACTGGGGATATATTTCGTATTACTAGGATATTTCGTAGTACTGGGGATATATTTCGTAGTACTGGGGATATATTTCGTAGTACTGGGGATATATTTCGTATTACTGGGATATTTCGTAGTACTGGGGATATATTTCGTAGTACTGGGGATATATTTCGTAGTACTGGGGATATATTTCGTAGTACTGGGGATATATTTCGTAGTACTGGGGATATATTTCGTATTACTGGGATATTTCGTAGTACTTGGGATATATTTCGTAGTACTGGGGATATAGTTCGTAGTATTGGGGATATATTTCGTATTACTGGGCATATATTTCGTATTACTGGGTATATATTTCGTAGTACTGGGAATACATTTCGTATTACTGGGGATATATTTCGTACACTAAGAATATATTTCGCATACTAAGAATATGTCCCCTGTTCATAACACACAAAAGGAATAAAATAAAAAATAACTTAGAAATTATAAGGGAAACAATTAATACTTTACAACAGCAAGAATGTTGAGTGTGAGTCAACAACCATCTGAGACCATCTGGTGCAAACAACCAACATTAAACAAGTCAGAACCATCTTAGGGTTAATGGCTCATTAAAAAGATGTAATTAAGGTGATTAATTAAGGTGATTAAGGCATCATTTAGTAATATAATTAACATGGGAAGTGGAGATGTAAATTGTAAAGGTCATATAACAGTGGTTTGTGTTATGTATGTATGTACAGTATGTATGTATGTATGTATGTATGTATGTATGTTATTGTTATGATAGGCATAATTGAGTAGGGTAGTGTATATTTGTGTGACAGTGTAGTGTGGCAGTGTAGTGTGACAGCGTAGGGTGGCAGTGTAGTGTGACAGTGTAGTGTGGCAGTGTAGTGTGACAGTGTAGTGTGACAGTGTAGAATGACAGCGTAGTGTGGCAGCGTAGTGTGGCAGCGTAGTGTGACAGTGTACTGTGACAGTGTAGTGTGGCAGTGTAGTGTGGCAGTGTAGTGTGACAGTGTAGTGTGACAATGTAGTGTCACTGTAGTGTGGCAGTGTAGTGTGATAGTATAGTGTGGCAGTGTAGTGTAGCAGTGTAGTGTGACAGTGTAGTGTGTCAGTGTAGTGTCACTGTAGTGTGGCAGTGTAGTGTGACAGTGTAGTGTGACAGCGTAGTGTGACAGTGTAGTGTGGTAGTGTAGTGTGACAGTGTAGTGTGACAGTGTAGTGTGACAGTGTGGTGTGGCAGTGTGGTGGGACAGTGTGGTGACGGTGTGGTGTGACACTTGTGGTGTGGCAGTGTGGTGTGACAGCGTTGTGTGACGGTGTAGTGTGAGCAGTGTGGTGTGGCAGTGTGGTGTCACTGTGGTGTGGCAGTGTGGGGTGACAGTGTGGTGTGACGGTGTGGTGTGACAGTGTAGTGTGACAGTGTAGTGTGACAGTGTAGTGTGACAGTGTAGTGTGGCAGTGTAGTGTGACAGTGTAGTGTGACTGTCGTGTGACAGTGTAGTGTGGCAGTGTAGTGTGACAGTGTAGTGTGGCAGTGTGGTGTGACAGTGTGGTGTGACAGTATGGCAGTGTAGTGTGGCAGTGTAGTGTGGCAGTGTAGTGTGGCAGTGTAGTGTGGCAGTGTAGTGTGACTGTAGTGTGACAGTGTAGTGTGACTGTAGTGTGGCAGTAGGGTGTGTCATAGGAGGGAAGATTAGCTAAAACTAATGGCCCATCACTTTTTTGGTAGATTTTAGTGTAGATAAACAGAAAATAATTTCAGTTTCAATATTTTGCAACCTTTTGCTAGGTAAATTTTAGCGTGAAATTTATCGAAAATCTAACGTACAGCTGCATTAGTGCATTACAATTAAATAGTGAACATTACTTTCTGACTTCATTCTTTAACAACCCAACTAACAATATTTTTTTCTGTTTCAGATTCTGATGCATTTATAAGTTGGTAATATTTGCGATGGCTGCTTGTGTCAGGACGAGGAACCAAAAATCCAGCCATCTCAGTCACTATCTTGGGTCTGGGAGAGAGCTCCTGAAGTCGGAGTTGCCTACATTGAGAGATGCTTTGAGATACGGTGTTTTAATCAGGCAAATCAGTGAAAAGAACCAAAAAACTTACACAAACAAAGACATTGCCAGTGATATGACCAAAGCTGTCTTGGCACAGTACACTCTGGCTAACGCTCAGTTCAAGCCTCCAGTCATAACAAGTCAGAGAAGAAGATTAGTGAGAGACTGCTAGCCAGTTGGGAAAAGGCAAAGAATATCTCTCTTGGGAGGAAAACTTGCAGTTAAGGACAGCTTTGCCAAGCAACTGGACCAGTTATTTTGACATAATTACTTGCAGTGCCCAGGTATTCTCTGTCCTGAGTTTGGAATGCGATCGTGACTGTAAATCCGGGCCCACATCTCACTGTATTTGCAAGCGTGAACTGAAGATTCCTGTGATCGAACTAGCTTTGTCAAAGCACAGAGAGAAGACTGGCAGTATAGGGGCTCTCATGATTTCGAGCCAAGATATTCCGGAGTCCAAGAGACAGGAGGCTGCCACAGAGAGACAGAAGAGGAGAAGAGTTGCCGTGGAAAAGAGACTTGAGAAGGCCCATGGTGAGGTAAAAAAGGCCGATGATTGGAGTCAAGCTGATTCAGAGTTTAATGACTTCCCCATGGCTGATCCAAGTGCTGACCAGGAGAATGGTGACTTTGTCCCTAATTTACCCAGAAAATAATGATCCCAAACCTTCCAGGCATAAGATTCGAAATAGGCAAGATATCCCGAGCATAGCTCTGGCCAGCATGCGACACCACACTGGTCTGAAACTGCAGAGATAGCAACAGCTGCCTGGATTGACCCCGGTGGTTTGATAACACCTGATGATGTTCACCTGGTGATAGATCATAACAAAGTAAGGAGAGCTCAGGAGAAACGTGTCAGTAACCTAGAAGAGGAGTTTGATAAGGGGATAAGAGAAAATGGAATCAATTGTTTGTTCTTTGATGGGAGAAGGGATGACACTAAAGTGTTCATGAAAGTTGGAGATTCTGACAAGTTGTTCCCTGCCATGGTGAAGGAGGAACACTACTCCTGCTGCAGTGAACCAGGAGGGAAGTATTCGTGGCATTTCACTCCAGAGAAAGATGACATCAGGAAACCAGCTGAGAAAGTGGCAGACAACATTGTGAACTGGCTCAGAGAGAGGAACGTAGACCAGACCCTGCAGGCCATTGGAGGGGACAGCACCAACACGAACACAGGGTGGCAAGGGGGGTCATACAGTGGATAGAGCGGAAGATTGGGAGGAAGCTGGTCTGGATTGTTTGTGACCTCCACACCAACGAGTTGCCACTCAGACATCTGATCCAGGAGCTGGATGGCAAGACTCTTTCAAACAACAGATGGTCTGGTCCTCTTGGCAAGATGCTGGACTCTGCCACTGAGTTAGAAATATATCCGAGCTTTGAGAAAATCACAGTTGGCCCTCTACTCGTTGAGCTTGCACATACTGTCATTGACGACCTGAGTACTGACCAGTACTATGGTTACATGATTTGCAGTGCCATCAAAACTGGGGTCTTGCCTGATAGACTTGCTTACCTGCAGCTAGGTCCAGTCTCACATTCTAGGTGGCTCACAACGGCTCTCAGGTTCTGCAGAATTTGGGTCGCTCATCATAAACTGAAAGGGAACCAGCTTCACAACCTGAGACTTATTGTCCAATTCATCATGAGTGTCTACTTGCCAAATTGGTTCAACACCAAGGTCAAGTCATCGTTCTCCGAAGGTCCGAGGCATGTTCTCTTCCAGCTTGAGCTCCTGAGGAGTCAGCCAAGGAAGGTTGTTCAGATTGTGGAGCAGACTGTGAGGAGATATTCCTGGTATGCTCATCCCGAGGCAGTTCTGCAGACAATGCTCTGCAGTAAGGATGAGGAGGAGAGAAGAGTGGCAGTCAAAAAGATCTTGGATATGAGACTTATGAGAGGATCTGGGCATGACGAATTAGTTGGTGACGATTCCTTCAGGGTCAGGAAGACTCTTGAAGTCAATCTAGGTGCCAAGACCCTCACTGATCTCATAGATCTGGATAACATCCAGGCTGGCAGTGAGCCCCCTCTTACCTGCAGCCTCACCAATGTTCAAGTCAGAGCTTTCCTGGACAACCCCATGCATGTCCCTGCCTGGCCCTCACACACCCAGAGTATAGAGCGTTGTGTACAGCAAGTGAGCGAGGCCAGCAGTCACGTGTACAGCCAGGAGAGGAGGGAAGGCTACATCCGAGCTCAGGTGGTCAGCAGGGAGGTGATGAGTAGAAACAGAAGCAAGAAAGACATGTTCTCTATGGTGTGCAGGAACACCGGGTCGTAGTAGTAAAACCAGTTTTTGTATTTGATGATTTTGTTTTCTAAAGGAATATTAAATTTAATAAATGTGTCAAGATCATTCGTTTCACTATTCTGGATCATTTTCATCCTAATAAATTAACCTGATACATTTACTTTACTTTAAATAAGCTATTTAGTGGTGTTGGTAAAAGGGTGGGAATACTGAATTTTCATAAGATTTCAAGTTAAAATTTACCTAGCAAAAAATGAAAACTTTTCAAATCTGAAGATATTACATGATTCTGCACATAGAACTACATCATTAATACCATGTGCCGATTTTTCAAACTAAAAAAAAAAAAATTCGCCTCCATATGGCAGTGTAGTGTGACAGTGTAGTGTGGCAGTGTAATGTGACAGTGTAGTGTGACAGTGTAGTGTGACTGTAGTGTGGCAGTGTAGTGTGACAGTTTAGTGTGACAGTGTAGTGTGAGAGTAGTGTGAGAGTGTAGTGTGACAGTGTAATGGGGCAGCGTAGTGGCACAGTGTAGTGTGGCAGTGTAGTGTGACAGTGTAGTGTG
>NW_024757131.1:0-12762 GCF_018991925.1 Homarus americanus
TAGACCAGGCGTCGAAGTCCGCAGGTTTTATTGGGCTACACGAAATATATATGGATCCTCGTTTTGAAGCCGGATTTAAACGTTAATGACCACCTCAAGTGATACGGGTAGTCCCCAGAGTTCACGGCATAAAACAGGCTTTGAGTGAAATATAACAGAGTCTAGGACTGCTTTTAGTATCCTGGTGGTCCAGAGGAAGCTCAATCCATCACAGTCATGAGCTCATGGGCCGGGTTCGAATCCGGCAGGTTGAGGTGTTGATTGTATGGCTGTATGTGTATGTGTGCATAAAAGTAATTTAGCCTTAGAATACATTAAATTTTATTTATGAAAAGAATTCCAGATTAAATTAAAAACATTATACTATCTTCAAGTTTACAATTATTATTATTATTATTATTTACTTGTCGTTACAAATGTGAAAAGTATTTGGTGAATAATGATTGATTTTCCGTACTAACTCAAGGTGGTGGGACGGCCATATTGAGTGAGGACGGCTACAAGGAGTCATGTTGAGGGGGGGGCGGCCATGTTAGAGTGAGGGAACATGCATGAGGAGGGTCATGTTATGTGGGGTGAGTGAGGTGGTGTTGAGTGTGAACGTCCATGTGTGGGGGAGGTAATGTTGAGGTGGGTGAGGTGAAGGAGGTGAAGGCAATTAGGTTGTGGGTAAGGTGCTGTGTTTGGAGGGGCAGCCATGTTGAGTGAGGTGTTGTGTTGAGGTGTGGGGAAGGCCATGTTGAGTGAAGGTGAGTGCTGTATTGAGTGTGGGGGACGGCCATGTTGAGTGCAGGAGTGAGGTGTTGTGTTGAGTGTGGGGACCATGTTGAGGCGAGTGAGGCTGTTAAGTGGGGGGCGGCCGAGTGTGGTGGATGCATATTGACTGTGAGGTGAGGTGTTGAGGGGGGACGGCCATGTTGGAGGCAGAGGGTGTTAGTGTTGGTGACAGCCATGTTGAGGCGAAGGTGAGGTGCTGTATTGAGTGTAGGACCTGTCATGAGGCTGAGGGTGAGGTTAGTGTTGAGGTAACTATAAAAGGAAGGCATTTTTAAATGTTAATATTTACTTTTTTAACCTAAATTAAACATGTTTAATGATGAGTTGAAATATAAAATGTATAAATTATACAAAATATACTTAGAAGAGTTGATGTGTCAAATATTATAATAATGTAGCTATTTTTTGGTTTTTCTAAAATTTATTTTTTTAAACGTACTGTATATTATATGCAATGATACATGCATTCATACAGTATAAATAAAGAAAGAAAGAAATGAATATCATTTTAACCCCTGGAACAAAAGTATGCTAACCAAATTAACTTTTCACAAACCTAAAGGAAGTAGCCTATGTGGCCTTCACACCATAGCATACGTAAGGTAATTTATATAATTTTTTAGACAGGCCCAAAGAAGAATTAACGTCTGAGAAGTGCAGGACGGAGACAGAAGTGGACTGACTGTCTCTGCTCAAAGCAGGACGGTCTGCCAGCTTAGTTAGAGTGTGAGGTGCAACAAACACCACCCAAAGCAACAGAACCCAGTCCTGACCAGTGCTTAACATCCGCATGATTCACTGCAACATTGCAACACAACCTACTGATTGACCTGAACGCAACATAACCCTGTGAAGCACGATGACCCCAGGCATTATATCTTCCGCCCAATGTTGCAAGAGTACCGAGCATGTCAGCACCCCGTCCATCACAGCAGACAAACCAGACACTGTTAAAAATACACCGACCCCCACACACACACACACACACACACACACATACACACGAGAAAAAAAAAAAAAAAAAAAAAAAAAAAAAAAAAAAAAAAAAAAAAAAAATATTCTCACCTTGGGACACTAAATCAGCCAGACCAGAACTGGAAGTAAAATGTTTCTTTCAATAAAAACTTAGGAGAAGAACAAGTCAGCTATGTAACCTGACCTTGCTGTAATCTCTAACCTACCCTGCTGTAACTTAACTCCACCCTCTGTAACTAACCTCCTGCTGTAATTTAACCCACCATAACTTAACCCACCTTGCTGTAACTTCAACCCACCTGCTGTAACAACTCCACCCCTGCTGTAACTTAACCTACCCTGTAACTTAACTCCAATCTGCTGTAACTTAACTCCACCTGCTGTAACTAACCAACCTTGCTGTAACTTAACCTACCCTGTTGTAACTTAACCTACCCTGCTGTAATTCAACCCACCCTGCTGTAACTAACTTACCCTGCTGTAACTAACCTACCTGCAGCAAATTAACTGCCCTGCTGTAACTTAACCCCACCTTAGCTGTAACTTAACCAACCTTGCTGCAATCTCTAAACTAACTGCTGTAACTTAACCCACCCTGCTGTAACTTAACCTACCCTGCCAACTTAACTCACCTCAAGGTAACTAACCCACCCTGTAACTCAACCTACCCTGTTGTAACTCAACCTACCCTACTGTAACTAACCCACCTGCTGTAACCAACCTACCCCTGTAGTAACCCTAACCTGTTGTAACTAAACCAACCCTGTTGTAACTTAACCTACCCTGTTGTAACTTAACCACCTGCTGTAACCTCTAACCTACCCTGCTGTAACCTCAACCTACCCTGCTGTAACTTAACCTACCCGGTAACCAACCTACCCTAGTAGTCTCTCAACCTACCCTGTTGTAACTTAATCTACCGTACTGTAATTCTCCTAATCAATAACCAAAATTAGCCCAACCTTGTAACTTTAACTCCAATGTACTGTAACCTAACCTACCAATACTGTAATTTAACCCATCCAATTGTAACCAACCTACCAAACTGTAACAACAACAACAGCAACAATAATAACAATAATAATAATAATAATAATAATAATAATAATAATAATAATAATAATAATAATAATAATAATAATAATAATAATAATAATAATAATTTTTATTCAGCAAAATCATCATAAAAGTTTATAATTGCTTAACGTATATAAATAATGCAGGTATACAGTTCAACATGTATTAAGACAATGCAGGTATACAGTTCAGCATGTACACGGTGTACTGTACACAGACGGTGCAGGTATACAGTTCAGTATGTACACGGTGTACTGTACACAGACGGTGCAGGTATACAGTTCAGCATGTACACGGTGTACTGTACACAGACGGTGCAGGTATACAGAGTCAGTATGTACACGGTGTACTGTACACAGACGGTGCGCAGGTATACAGGTCAGGTATGTACGGTGTACTGTACACAGACGGTGCAGGTATACAGGTCAGTATGTACACGGTGTACTGTACACAGACGGTGCAGGTATACAGGTCATATGTACACGGTGTACTGTACACAGACGGTGCAGGTATACAGTTCAGATATGTACACGGTGTACTGTACACAGACGGTGCAGGTATACAGTTCAGTATGTACACGGTACTTGCACAGACGGTGCAGGTATACAATTCAGTATGTACACGTGTACTGTACACAGACGGTGCAGGTATACAGGTCAGTATGTACACGGTGTACTGTACACAGACGGTGCAGGTATACAGTTCGGTATGTACACGGTGTACTGTACACAGACGGTGCAGGTATACAGTTCGATATGTACACGGTGTACTGTACACAGACGGTGCAGGTATACAGTTCAGTATGTACACGGTGTACTGTACACAGACGGTGCGAGTATACAGTTCAGTATGTACACGGTGTACTGTACACAGACGGTGCAGGTATACGTTGAGTATGTACACGGTGTACTGTACACAGACGGTGAAGATCAGGTCATTACACATTACTGTACACAGACGGTGCAGGTATCAGGTCAGTATGCACGGTGTACTGTACAGACAGTGCAGGTATACAGGTCACAGGTCGGTATGTACACGGTGTACTGTGCACAGACGGTGCAGGTATACAGTTCAGTATGTACACGGTGTGTCACACAGACGGTAATTATACAGGTCAGTATGTACGGTGTACTGTACACAGACGGTGCAGGTATACAGTTCGATATGTACACGGTGTACTGTACACAGACGGTGCAGGTATACAGTTCAGTGTACACGTGTACTGTACACAGACGGTGAAGGTATACGGGTCGGTATGTACACGGTGTACTGCCAGAACGGTGCAGGTATACAGGTCAGTATGTACACGGTGTACTGTACACAGACGGTGCAGGTATACAGGTCAGTATGTACACGGTGTACTGTACACAGACAGTGCAGGTATACAGGTCAGTATGTACACGGTGTACTGTACACAGACGGTGCAGGTATTCCAGTTCAGTATGTACACGGTGTACTGTACACAGACAGTGCAGTGATACAGTTCAGTATGTACACGGTGTGCTTCAGACATTGCAGGTATACAGTTCAGTATGTACACGGTGTACTGCACAGACGGTGCAGGTATACAGTTCAGTATGTACACGGTGTACTGTACACAGACGGTGCGGTATACAGTTCAGTATGCGGTCTGTGACGGTGCAGGTATACAGTTCAGTATATACACGTTGTACTGTACACAGACGGTGCAGTTCAGTTCATATGTACACGGTGTACTGTACACAGACGATGCAGGTATACAGTTCAGTATGTACACGGTGTACTGTACACAGACAGTGCAGGTATACAGTTCAGTATGTACGGTCATGTACTTTTGATCAGTATATGTACACGGTGTACTGTACAGACAGTGATATCATGCACGTGTACTGTACACAGACGGTGCAGTATACAGTTCAGTATGTACGTTACTGTACACAGACGGTGCAGGTATACAGGTCAGTATGTACGGTGTACTGTGCAGACGGTGCAGGTATGTGGTCAGTATGTACAGGTGTACTGTACACAGACGGTGCAGGTATACAGGTCAGTATGTACACGGTGTACTGTACACAGACGGTGCAGGTATACAGGTCAGTATGTACACGGTGTACTGTACACAGACGGTGCGAGTATACAGTTCAGTATGTACACGGTGTGCACACAGACGGTGCAAGTATACAGTTCAGTATGTACACGGTGTACTGTACACAGACAGTGCAGGTATACAGGTCAGTATGTACACGGTGTACTGTACACAGACGGTGCAGGTATACAGTTCAGTATGTACACGGTGTACTGTACACAGACAGTGCAGGTATACAGTTCGATATGTACACGGTGTACTGTACACAGACGGTGCAGGTATACAGTTCAGTATGTACACGGTGTACTGTGCACAGACGGTGCAGGTATACAACAATAGTAAACAGACGTGCAATTTGACCAGGATAGCCGATAACGCCACCAGATGCTTATTTCGGTAGGGTCCTTTATTGTATGGTTACAATCATTATGGTTCTATACAAGGAAACTTTGAATAATATGAGAAATGGCAGATGATTAGCAGCTTCCGATTTCCTTGTCTGGATCTGACAATGAGAGAATGCCCTCTATGTGTTCCTCCATACACCAATGCATCAATAAATTGTCAAAACATAACTCTGACAAATCGCGATGAATGTTATCCACACTTGGTGAGCGAACACATCACCCTCCCTCCAGGTAGAGTTGACTTCAGTAATCAACTCTTTCCTTCAATCCTGTCCAACGTTACTGTAGCACCTGACCCATCACCTCGTCGGCTGGGAGGGCAATGGACCCATCACCTCGTCGGCTGGGAGGGCAATGGACCCATCACCTCGTCGGCTGGGTGGGTAATGGACCCATTACCTCGTCGGCTGGAAGGGTAATGGACCCATCACCTCGTCGGCTGGGAGGTAATGGACCCATCACCTCGTCGGCTGGGAGGGTAATGGACCCATCAACTCGTCGGCTGGGAGGGTAATGGACCCATCAACTCGTCGGCTGGGAGGGTAATGGACCCATCACCTCGTCGAAACTGGTCAATAACTGCACACTGGACCGCCGCTGCTGCCTACGGGGTCAATATAGAGATGGTCAGCTCATGGTGCTAACTGTATCAGAGTTGGCCGGTGAGGGGGCTCCAGTCCCAACACGCCCTAATTCTAAAGGGCTCCAGTCCCAACACGCCCTAATTCTAAAGGGCTCCAGTCCCAACACGCCCTAATTCTAAAGGGCTCCAGTCCCAACACGCCCTAATTCTAAAGGGCTCCAGTCCTAACACGCCCTAATTCTAAAGGGCTCCAGTCCCAACACGCTCCTAATTCTTAAGGGCCCAGTCCTAACACGCCTCTACCCTAAAGGGCTCCAGTCCCAACACGCCCACCTCTAAAGGGCTCCAGTCCCAACACACGCCCCACCTCTAAAGGGCTCCAGTCCCAACACGCCCTAATTCTAAGGGCTCCAGTCCCAACACGCCCTTTGAATTCCTAAAGGGCTCCAGTCCTAACACGCCCCAATTCTTAAGGGCTCCAGTCCTAACACGCCTCTAATTCTAAAGGGCTCCAGTCCCAACATCGTGCCCTAATCCTATGGGCCCAGTCCTAACACGCTCCTAATTCTAAAGGGCCCCAGTCCCAACACGCCCTAATTCCCAAGGGCTCCAGTCCTAACACGCCCTACCCTCTAAAGGGCTCCAGTCCCAACACGCTCTAATTCTTAAGGGCTCCAGTCCCAACACGCCCTAATCTAAAGGGCTCCAGTCCCAACACGTCCACCTCTAAAGGGCTCCAGTCCTAACACGCCTCTAATTCTAAAGGCTCCAGTCCTAACACGCCCTAATTCTTAAGGGCTCCAGTCCTAACACGCCCTAATTCTAAAGGGCTCCAGTCCCAACACGCCCTAATTCTAAAGGGCTCCAGTCCCAACACGCCCTAATTCTTAAGGGCTCCAGTCCTAACACGCCTTAATTCTAAAGGGCCCCAGTCCTAACACATCCTAATGTTAATGGAGGCAAAACAAGACCCAGAACCGCATTAGACAATAGTGGAAGACTGGTGTAACTAACTCTCCACAACCTTAACACTCGATCACCAACTATCAGACCTCGGCTAACCACAACTCACACCTCGATATAATGGTCACCCTCATCACTTCAACACCAACCCACCCTTAATACCATCAACACCCTTTAACACCGCTATTGAGACTACCACCTTCCCTTTAACACTACGACACCACCTTAACATCCCCCTTCAGACTATCAAACCCCTTAATAACACTCCCTCCCTCCCTTAACACCCCCTCCCCAGTAAATAGCAAGCACCAACACACCTACTCAGAAACGATGCTAAATAATCCGAAATGATAAAAAATCGTCACAGGAGTATATTCCAATGTTAAACCGCCTACGTACTGAACAACAACAACAACACGTCAACGACACGATAACAAACTCGTGGGGCGACGACATTCACACGACACTTGTACTTGGTATGTTCGTTAACCTTAGCCGGATTTATGGCGGATTTTACGTGTGGGTCTGGTTTGTGGATTAATAAGAAGTGGATTTACGGCAGAATTTAAGACTAGGAGAAAGTCATTTCACTAATTCCTGCTGACCAAGATTAAACTGACTGAGAAAAAATCTGCTTAAAGTTCCACCTTATTAAATCTGTTACCAAAAATCTGCAAAAAATCTCCATCATGTTCAATTTAACTTGAAAATCTGCCAGACTCAAACTTAATACCAAAAATCCTTACAAATAAAAAACTTTCCTCCTTCACCTCCTCTCTCTTCCCCTCCCTCTTATCTGAATGAGAAACCAACTAAGCCTAGACACAGTAAATTAGAAACCAACTGGAAATACACTGAACTAGAAACCAACCTAACCTAACCTAACCTAACCTAACCTAACCCCCTGTACACGCATGAATTTTTGTGAACCATTTTCTATAACTCCTTTGAGAGAGAGAGAGAGAGAGAGAGAGAGAGAGAGAGAGAGGGGGGGGATCTCTTCTCACTGGGACCCATAAACACTGAGGCCTGTTTAACCTCCAGCCACCGCATGACATTAAAGAAATACCTGTTTGTGTTCGCGGTATAACTGACCCCTCATAAAAAAACAAAAACAAAACAAGTTTCTAGAGTACAAAAACGAGTACAAAAACGAGTACAAAAACGAGTACAAAATTATCTCTTCCATTGCCAGAGGACGACCCAAAAAAGTGATTACAGGTTACATACAAAATTCAGTCTGGCATTTTATACTGTAGATTCACATACAGTTCTCCCGTTAATGAACCAGTGTTGACAGTTCTCCCGTTAATGAACCAGTGTTGACAGTTCTCCCGTTAATGAACCAGTGTTGACAGTTCTCCCGTTAATGAACCAGTGTTGACAGTTCTCCCGTTAATGAACCAGTGTTGAAGGTTCTCCCGTTAATGAACCAGTGTTGACAGTTCTCCCGTTAATGAACCAGTGTTGAAGGTTCTCCGTTAATGACCAGTGTTGACAGTTCTCCCGTTAATGAACCAGTGTTGAAGTTCTCCGTTAATGAACCAGTGTTGACTTTCCCGTTAATGAACCAGTGTTGACAGTTCTCCGTTAATGAACCAGTGTTGACAGTTCTCCGTTAATGAACCAGTGTTGACAGTTCTCCCGTTAATGAACCAGTGTTGAAGGTTCTCCCGTTAATGAACCAGTGTTGACAGTTCTCCCGTTAATGAACCAGTGTTGACAGTTCTCCCGTTAATGAACCAGTGTTGACAGTTCTCCCGTTAATGAACCAGTGTTGACAGTTCTCCGTTAATGAACCAGTGTTGACAGGTTCTCCCGTTAATGAACCAGTGTTGACAGTTCTCCGTTAATGAACCAGTGTTGAAGGTTCTCCCGTTAATGAACCAGTGTTGACAGTTCTCCCGTTAATGAACCAGTGTTGAAGGTTCTCCCGTTAATCCAGTGTTGACAGTTCTCCGTTAATGAACCAGTGTTGAAGGTTCTCCCGTTAATGAACCAGTGTTGACAGTTCTCCCGTTAATGAACCAGGTGAAGGTTCTCCCGTTAATGAACCAGTGTTGACAGTTCTCCGTTAATGAACCAGTGTTGACAGTTCTCCGTTAATGAACCGGTGAAGGTTCTCCGTTAATGAACCAGTGTTGACAGTTCTCCCGTTAATGAACCAGTGTTGAAGGTTCTCCCGTTAATGAACCAGTGTTGACAGTTCTCCGTTAATGAACCAGTGTTGAAGGTTCGTTTGTTTCCCGTAATAAAGTCGATTCTCTTTTGTTTATGCTTTAGGGTCCCAACTAACTGCAATGATTTTTCTTTGTTTTATTGGTTAATGTTTGGTTGGGATTGGGTTGTGTGGTGTTAGGTTTGGTTAGGTTAGGTTGTGGTGTTGGGTTTGGTTGGGTTGGGTTGTGTGGTGTTAGGTTTGGTTAGGTTGGGTTGATGGTGTTAAGTTTGGTTAGGTTAGGCTGTGTGGTGTTAGGGTTTGGTTAGGTTGGGCTGTGTGGTTTTAGGTTTGGTTGGGTTAGGGTGTGTGGTGTTAGGTTTGGTTGGAACTGGGCTGTGTGGTGTTAGGTTTGGTTAGGTTGTGGGTTTTTGGTTAGGTTGGGTTGTGTGGTGTTAGGTTTGGTTGGGTTAGGTTGTGTGGTGTTGGTTTGGTTAGGTTGGGTTAGATTGGGTAGGGTTGGGTTTCTTCAGTTATAAGTCTTTATCCTGTGATTATCGAAAAATAAACAACAATAACAATGAAACACAAACAAACCATCAAGATTACCGTCTGTCTGTCTGTCTGTCTGTCTGTCTGTCTGTCCTTCAGGTTGTTGTGATCAGATGTCGTGACGTTATCCACTGCAGTTGAAGAAAGACCCGGCAAGGAACGCCGCAGAGATTGTTACAACCTAGAAGGTCCACTGCCACAACACACAACCTACCAACACCCACACACAACCTAGCCACAGCCTACCAACACCCACACAACCTACCAAACCCACACACAACCTACAACACACACAACCAACCACAACACCCACACACACAGCCTACACAACACCCACACACACAACACCCACCACAACCCCCTACACACAGACACACACACGACCTACAACACCCACACACACAACCTACCACAACACCCACACACACAACCTACCACAACACCACACAACCTACCCACAACACACACAACCTACAACACCCACAACCTACCACACCTTAACACACAACACCCACACACAACCAACACAACACCCACACACAACCCCCACAACACCCACCACACACACAACACCCACACACACAGCCTACCACAACACCACACACACGACCTACCCACAACACACACACAAGACTACCACAACACCCACACACACACAACCTACCCACCCAACACCCACACACCCTACCCACAACACCCACACAAAACCTACCACAACCCCCACACACAACCTACCACCCACACACAACCTACCACAACACACACAGACCTACCACAACACCCCACACAACCAACCACAGCACCACACACAACACCACAACACCCCACACACAACCTACCCACAACACCACACAACCTCCACAACACCCACACACACAACCTACACACAACACACACACAGCCTGCACAACACCCCACACACAACCTACCACAACACACACACAACCTACCTAGCACAACCTACCACAACACCCACACACAACCTACCCACACCCACACACAACCTACCACAACACACCCACACACAGCCAACCACACTACCAGCCAGCCACGCCTGCCACACAACACCCCACACACACAACCAGCCACACTACCACAACACACACACAACCATACGCACAAAGCCCCCAGCAAACATATTTGCTGATCCTGACAACTTTACACCTTCAGCTATTATAAAAACATCAAAACAATACAACTTTCTTTAGGGTTAAAACGACAAATTGTGTTTCTTTTCCCTTTTCTTTCAGGTAAACAAAAATTTATGTAATTAGACAAAAACCTATTATTAGCAATTTGCATTAAGTTTAAGACTAAATTGATAATTATCTGTCTGTCTGTCTGTCTATTTCTGTATGTCATACCTATCAGTACATTTATCTATCCAATCTATCAAACCTGAAACCAATGAATAATGCCCAACCAGCCTAACACCGGTAATTTGAACCTGACCTTGACTAACAGCAGTATTTTAAGAACTAACGACCCTAACCTTGTTAGTTTAGAAACTGACCCAGCCTAACAGCGGTAATTTACACCCTGACCTTGACCTGACCTTCGTCAGTCAAAGCCTAACCTTCACCCTAACCTTGGCTAATTTACAGCCTGACCTTCACCTGACCTTCACAGTCCCAAACGAGCCTGACCTTGACCTGACCTTGATAATCCAAAGCCTGAGCTTGACCTGACCTTGGTAGTCATGCCTTACATTAAGCAGAAATGTATCTCAATGCACAGACAGACAGACAGACAGACAAACAGACAGACAGACAGACAAACAGACAGACAGGCAGGACGGATCTAAAACCACACATTCCAATTGGACATTTGAGGCCACAGCTCGAGAAGCTTCCAGTCAATCACGAAACGTTAACAAACACACACAAACACAAACAGTGAAAGCATTAACACAAACACAACCAAACAAACTCACTCTAAAAGCACACAACCTTCAGCCAAACAAACTCACTCACAAACACAACATTTAACCAAAACAAACACACTCTAACACAATAACCCATGTATATTTTGTTGATTTTTTGGAAGTCAACTTGGAGAAGTGAGTTTTTATGTTTTTACTGTGGCATTATAACATAGGCAGAACGGGCTGGTCCCTGCCCATTACCTTCCCTTTGCAACCCACCTACCTGTCTGCCCCGGCTATCTAACCCACCCTGCCTGTCCTTTACAGCCCTATCTGCTTCCCACCCACCTACCTGTCTGCCCCACAGCTATTTAGCCCACCCCACCTACCTGTCTGCTTTCCACGGCTATCTAACCCACCCACCCCTGTCTGCTTACAGGTTATTTAACCCACCCACCTACACTGTCTGCACCCACAGCCATCTAACCCACCCACCTACCTGTCTGCCCCCCAGCCATTTACCCACCCACCTACCTGTCTGCCCCACAGCCATCCTAACTCCAACCACCTGTCTGCCCACAGTAACCACCCACCCCCCACCACACACCACCCCACCACCCCAATATTTAACCCACCCACCTATAATGCCTCACACAGCTATCTAACCCACCCACCTACCTGTCTGCCCCCACAGCTGTTGCCCCACCCACCTACCTGTCTGCCTCCACAGCTATCTAACCCCCCACTTACCTACCTGTCTTCTTCCCACAGCTATCTTGCCCACCCACCTACCTGTCTGCCCACAGCTATTTAACCCACCCCCACCTACCTGTCTGCCTCCTGGCCTATTTACCTACCTGTCTGCCCCCCCACAGTTCCAACCCACCCACCTACCTGTCTGCCCCACAGCTATTTAACCCCACTTACCTGTCTTGCCCCAGCTATCTCAATCCACCCACCTACCTAGCCCTTCCCACCTGCCTGTCTTTGGCTATCCTGGCCACCTGTCTTATTTATCTAATCCTTACCTACCCTGTAATCACCTACCTGTCTGCCCTTTAATATACCCACCTACCTGTCTGCTTCCTCTAATCCACCTGCAATCACCTACCTGTCTACCCCAGCTATCTAACACACCACCCCTGCCTGTCTGCCCCGCCTGTCTAACCCCACACCCACCTACCTCTTCTTCCCAAGGCTAGCTTCAGTACCTCGGTTGACGTAAAAGTTTAACATGACCATAGTCCTATATAGACTTCAACTAACCTAACCTAACTAACCTAACCTAACTAACCTAACCTAACCCTAAACCATCACGATTAGAGCCAAACAATACGTAAT
>NW_024757132.1:0-5000 GCF_018991925.1 Homarus americanus
AACAGGGAGAGAGAGGAGCCACCAATATTAGTTTATTTATAAGTTTCATGTTTACGTTACAGTGAACCTCTCCAAATATTCGAAGCAACGTAACCCGGAATTATATCTCAACCATGATAACATTCTCGGGACAATTTTAAACTCGATATTTTTTCTTAATATCTTTAGTAATATTGAAATTTCTATATATAAATCTAACCTTGTAGGGATGAATGTTTATATATATACATTTATAAATATATAATGTTTAAAGAGACACGGTAGAAAGTGTAATTCAGTCAGCAAAGTAAACAATTGGTGTAGAGAAAACGTGCCTAAGGGGTGAGGGGGAACTAATGTAAATCTGTCTTGCACTACCCACTAAAGCCTCGACTGAGACCCCTGGCATATACTAAATTCCTCTCCCTACCCCACTCTCTCCTCTCTCCTCCACCACCTTACTATCACCATCACCACCATCACTACCACCATCACTACCACCACCATCACTACCACCACCATCACTACCACCACCATCACTATCACCACCATCACTATACCACCATCACTATCACCACCATCACTATCACCACCATCACTATCACCACCATCACTATCACCACCATCATCACCACTATCACTACCACTAATACCATCTTTATAAAGCTCTACTAAGACATCCTCTTCTCTACCTCCAAGGACCACCCCCCTCCCCTCTCCCTTCAACCTCTCCTCTTCCTACCTTTAAAAATATCCTCCTCCTTCTCCTCCCCTTCCTTCTCCCTCTTCCTCCTCTCCATCCTTTCCTCCTCCTTTTCCATCCTATTCTCCTCCATCTCCTGCCCTCCATCCTCCTCCGTCCCTTTAAACCTCCCCCTCCTTCTCCTCCTCCTCCTCCCTCACCTCTCCTTCTTCTTCCTCCTCCTCACCTCTCCTTCTTTCTTCCTCCTCCTCTTCCTCCTACAAAGGCCTAGGTAACCTGTCCCAAAAAAATAATAATAATAATGAGAGATATAACCACGAGGTTCTTAACAGCTTCCGGAGAGAGAGAGAGAGAGAGAGAGAGAGAGAGAGAGAGAGAGAGAGAGAGAGACAAGCACATGGTACAGTATAATGGACAACAGAATATTATGAGGATAAGTTTCATATGCAGCCAGCCACTAACACCTTCTGCACCACCAACACCTCCCTCCCTCCTGCACCACCAACACCCCCCTCCCCCGAACAGGACCAAAATGTTTTAATAATGATATAAAACATGATCTTACTGGCACTGTGTGGCTATTATGAGACAGTCGGGCGGATCAAATACTACGCATATAACTATTTTTTTCCTGTATACAAATATAATGTCTTTATTGTGTGTTATTCCTCCCATATGTTTAACCTCTTGAGTACGATGACTTAAACCCTTGAGTACCATGACTTAAACCCTTGTGTACAATGACTTCATATCTTGAGTACAATGACTTCATATCTTGAGTACAATGACTTCATATCTTGAGTGCGACGACTTATTCCCTTGAGTACAGTTATTTAATTCTCTGAGTATGATGTCTTAACCCTTTGTCCTGATGTGAGAGTATCGTCCTTAACGGGTTAAGTCATCATCCTTACCTAACCTAACCCAACCTAACCTTAATTAACTAGGAGAACATTTTAAGGTCAATTGTTAATGTCAGTTCTGTATCGTTGGTTTGTTTTGTTAGTTTTAAAAGACCTTCATGGTACCTCAGCCACCATATTGGAACTTTGTTTACGAGAAGGTGACTTTACCTTCCCTACGGTCGGTGTTCATCCATAACATTATACTCTTCTTTTTAATATTCAACTCCAGACATAGTTGAGTTGGAAGGTAAAAGGTAATATTTCTTCAACTGTAGCAAAATATGGGTGACAGCCAAGAGGATTAACGTAATACAAGTAATCTCTTCCGTGTGACTGGGATATATTACGTAAAAAAACCTAACAGCGTTCGTCTGGGTGGATGGATCTACGGATATTAGTCTTATGTTACGTAAGATATGGTTTAAGGGCTCCACGCTGTATGATGGATTGTGGAATTAAGATTAGTGTAAATTGAGCTGCTTTACACACACACACACACACACACACACACACACACACACACAGAATTCCGTTGTGTATTCGAAAGGGACAAGGCGTTTCCACTCGGTAAGGCTGGACTGAACCCGCTCCATCCACCACAAACATGGGCTAGTTATGCCTTCTGGTCCTGCTCTACATGTTACTGAAACAATTGCTGTACCTGCTTTCATTCTTTACCAAAACCACTTCTCACAGCTGATTTGTTTGTCTGTTTGTCGCAGCGGTTTTTTTCCTTTAGTTTTTCCACCAAAAGGTCAGACGCCGCAACTTTTTGTCTTTCTCAGTTTCTTTAATCTTAACTTTCCGTAAACTTACATTTTCTTTATAAAGTTCAATAAAAATGTGTCAAGAATGTAGACTCGCCCTTAAACACAACACAACACAACACGACACAGCACAACACACTACAATACGACACAACACGACACAACACGACACAACACAACACGACACAACACAACACGACACAGCACGACACACTACAACACAACACAACACAGCACGACACACTACAATACGACACAACACGACACAACACGACACAGCACAACACGACACAACACGACACACTACAATACGACACAACACAATACAATACAATACAATACGACACAGCACAATACGACACAGCACAACACAACAAAACCGTTGGCACTAATGCTCCCACACGCTCAAACCGGCCTGCACAGTCCAGTTTGTACAGTCCAGACTTAAATCAGCGCCTGAACAAACACAAGTCACACCAAGACGGTAGGCCTGTACAAACCATCAAACCGATCACACACGGTGAAACTGGCTTGTGTGTAGGTGTTTGTGCAGATGAACTGACATTCCGAACTGACCGTGTATGTGCGTGGCCATTAAGTTAGACTGTTATCTTGGATCAGCAGTACAACAGAAGTGATCATGTTGTATATTAAATGATGCGAAAGACTCTTAAACAAAATCTGAACGCATGAAATCTAAGTCGAGACGTAAATATAAAAAAAATATATATATTCCCCTTTATAGCATTTTAAATTTGGTGAGGCAGCGTGACAGAGGAAGCATCACCATGATAGAAGGACAATATCAATACTAATATATCATGCTGGTCAGAAATCGTCTCGGCCCGTCATTCCTCCCATCACGGACGAGTCTCGGCCCGTCATTCCTCCCATCACGGACGATGTTTCAATAATTTTTTTCTTCAAGCGAGTGACAGAGGTTGACCCAGAAATTTATCGGGGGGGTAAGGGGGGGATCGGGAGTCTTCAGAAGTCTCATAGTGAGGCTGAGAGGGTATCGGGAGTCTTCAGAAGTCTCATAGTGAGGCTGAGAGACTCTGATTCAATATATGAAACAGTCAGCGGGATGGAAACTGGGGCGATGGGGTCAGTATATTGTATATATATGGAGAGAATGATAAAATGTCCCCCATCAGTGGACAAGAAGAGGATGGATGGATCTTAAGAGATGAGAAAACTAAGTCACCACGAAGACTCGTTTTGGTGGCAAATTCTGAACTTTTTGTATCACTTTATCTCTTTAAAAAAAAAAAAAACTTCACCTACAAAATACGACAAATTCCTGACAGAGATAAAATAAACTTTACAATGACAGACTATAATAACACTAAAAATGATTCATATTTTTCGATTTTTTATTTATATTTTTTTACATTTGAATATAATGATCAAGTTATGGTTATGGTGTAACTAATAACGCTTCGTATTTATTGGTTATATGATATTGTCTACCTAATTCATATATTTGGAACGAAAGGAATTGACGAGTATTCTGGCATATTATTGATGTATTTGGAAACAATATCGGAATGGTGAAAGAAGGTTAGCTAAGGTTAGGCTGTACTCAGGTTGCACTCAGGGGGATGTACTCAAGATGTACTTACCATAATCTTCTTCTCGTACTCTTAAGGTAGGTTACAGGTTAGGATGGATTCAGTGATACACTCAAGTTGCATTCAGGAGGATGTACTCAAGATGTATTCACCATAATTTTCTTCTCGTACTCTTAACTTAGGTCCGGTTAGGTTAGATCAGGTTTGGTTATGTTTGGGTGTACTCAAGACGATGTACTCAAGATGTACTCATAATCTTATCGTACTCCTAAGTTATATCAGGTTAGAATGTACTCAGAATACACTCAAGATGTATTCAAGAGGATGTACTCAAGATGTACTCACCATAGTCTTCTTCACGCACTCTTAACTTAATTCCGGTTATGTTAAATCGAGTTAGGATAGGTTAGCATGTACTCAGGATGTATTCAAGAGGATGTACTCAAGATGTACTTACCATAATCTTCTTCTCGTACTCTTAAGGTAGGTTACAGGTTAGGATGGATTCAGTGATACACTCAAGTTGCATTCAGGAGGATGTACTCAAGATGTATTCACCATAATTTTCTTCTCGTACTCTTAACTTAGGTCCGGTTAGGTTAGATCAGGTTTGGTTATGTTTGGGTGTACTCAAGACGATGTACTCAAGATGTACTCATAATCTTATCGTACTCCTAAGTTATATCAGGTTAGAATGTACTCAGAATACACTCAAGATGTATTCAAGAGGATGTACTCAAGATGTACTCACCATAGTCTTCTTCACGCACTCTTAACTTAATTCCGGTTATGTTAAATCGAGTTAGGATAGGTTAGCATGTACTCAGGATGTATTCAAGAGGATGTACTCAAGATGTACTCACCATAATCTTCTTCTCGTACTCTTCCTCGATGATGGAGCCATTGTAGTACTTGGTGGTGGAGGTGGTAAGGGGGAAGAAGAAACCGCGGCGGCACTCACACTTGTAGCTCCCCCTGCGGAACCCCAGGCCAGGGATGGTGACGCACTGAGGAGGAGAGACCGGTGTTAAGAGTATTAGAACTTAATCTAACTTAACCTAAATTGAACTAA
>NW_024757132.1:10000-17500 GCF_018991925.1 Homarus americanus
AGGAGAGACGGAGAGACGGAAGAAGGAGGAGTTTTTAGGAGATACAGTAGACCGTCAGCAAACTAAAAATTTTTATATATATATATATATATATATATATATATATATATATATATATATATATATATATATATATATATATATATATATATATATATCGTGATATAAATCGGTTTTAAGACTCAAAAACCAAAACAAATAATGACCCTACTCAGTGGGATTGTGTGTGTGTGTGTGTTATTATTGACCCCTCACACCCTCTCACTGTCTCCTCCTCCTCCCCCCCTCTACCACTTCTCAGCTCAGTCTCCAGCTCATTGGCTTCCTCGGTTTGGCTGGTGTGCTGGTGAGGGCCGAACTCCATATAGGCCGACTGATGGTATAGCCAGGGCTTATAGGAGTGTATAGGGAGCTATCCAATCAGCTGCTGAATGGGGTATCGGATGTGTGTGTGTGTGTGTGTGTGTGTGTGTGTGTGTGTGTGTGTGTGTGTGTGTGTGTGTGTGTGAATTCTTGTATAATAATGGTTTGCCCTCGTGTGTAACAAGGATGGCCGGCCCAAGGGTCACCTAAGCGTGAATTTGTTTAAGGTGTAAAAGCTGTCGCCAACACAACAAAAACACCCTGAATTAACGAGCTGCATGATCCAGTGTCAAGAAATAATCCGAGAAGACCGGACAACTCGCCAACTGCACTGGCTAACCATTACCCCGGAACACGGTCCGCAAATCGATTAACATCCAGGTTCCAAATTATTGCTGGGTAGACAGAGGCAAATGGCGTAAAGAAACTTGCCCACAGTTTCACCCTGCCCGAGGATCAAACCAGGGTCCTCTCGCTTGCAAGGCAAGAATGTTGACCATTACACCACACACACACCGGCTCCTACTTCCACCCGAGATCCCTCGTCAGCGAATTGTTGTTCGACACCACAACCGCATCCAGCCCATACGAGCACGTACTGATCGCCATAAGAACAATCCAGTCCCAACCATTGTAAAAATGATCAATAACTCGTAATCAACCAGTGTATTCACTCCCAGTCAATCTTACCTTTTTGCACTGTCACTATGTTGAAATGCCCTGTAGAATGATCATCTCGCCACCTAGTTATTATATATCATACTTGTATCACTTAAGTTACTTGTACGTATATTAATTATCAAACAAGTGATCCATTCCACAAATATGTAACTGTACATTTTCAGCCTTCTGACTGCCATGCTCTTTCAATAAGCCATTAATTATTCATTATTATTATTATTATTATTATTATTATTACACACACACACACACACACACACACACACACACACTAAACAAGCACACAAACAAAACAACAAATAAACAAGATCCACAAAATGCATCATCGCAGCTTCCAACACCTTATATACTGACCCCTACAGTCACGGCTACACTCGGGCGCCATCTTGGGTTCCTTATATATAACATAACCCGTATTTGTTCATTAGGTCGACACTTACGAGGAAAAACAATAAATTGTCGTATCTTTGGGAATAGTGATCTTTTCTTGTTATCTTAAGGTAAGATAATTAAAAAACCATATGGTTATCACATCTCCATCCAGTTTGTATTAACACAGTGATAACAAATGCCTATGATAACACGTAACATTGATAACACATGAATTTGATAGCACGTGACAACAATAAAAAGTGACAATGATAACAAATTTTACACACGTGATTATGATAACAAGACAATGTGATAACAAAAATCAAATGATATATATGCAATTATTATTACCAATATTAACGATGGGAAAAATATATTTCACTTTTATACCCAAAAACGTAATTCGGTTTAAGTAATTTATATTAAGTGATTTAAGTGATTATTCCGGGTTATGTTATGTTATGTAGAAGAGAGAGAGAGAGAGAGAGAGAGAGAGAGAAATACTCACGCATGCGACAACAACAACAACAATCACCACGCCATCATCAACAACCACCACCACCACAACAACATAAGTAGGCAGGGAGAAAGCATTCAGGCCAGTGCTATAAAACTTTCACTTTGGACTTTCTTTACCACTTTCTCTCAGCTGTTTAACATGTTATCGTCAAAACAGCGAGAAATGGCGAGAATATTTCAGCCTTTCTATTATTGTCGCCTTCTCCTGATTCTTCCTCCGTTATTTTCCCTCCTCCTCCTCTTCTATATTCCTCTCTCTTCCTCTTCCTACTATTCTTCCTCCTTCCACCTCCTCCTCCTCTTCCTACTTCCCCTCCTCTATCTTCCTCTTCCTTCTCCTCCTCCTCCTCCCCACACAGACAATATTTACATATATCCTCATTAACAGTTCCTTTGTAAATCATTTAATTCTTAAGCGTAAATCATTCAACGTTTACCTGATGCCTTTGTAAACATGTTTGTGTTTATTTGACTCACTCCTTCCTCTCCCTTCCTCCCTCTCTCCCTCTCACCCCTTCTCTTACCTCGCCTTCGTCTCCTTCCTTTCTT
Organism: Homarus americanus; assembly: GCF_018991925.1. NCBI lineage: Eukaryota > Metazoa > Arthropoda > Malacostraca > Decapoda > Nephropidae > Homarus > Homarus americanus. The sequence continues at coordinate 12,485 of NW_024757132.1, forward strand.
CCTCTAACTTTCTCTCCTCCCCCTTTTTCCCTCCTCTCCCTTTCTTCCTTTCACTTTCTCATCCCCCTTCTTCCCTCTCACTTTCTCTCCCCTCCTCTTTGCCCCCTACCTTCCACTTTCCTCACTGTCCCCTTCTCTTCCTTCAAACTTCTTCCCACTTTTTTCCCCTCCTTTTCCTTCCCTCCCTCCTTCTCCATCTATCTCTCCCCTGTCTTTGTTCTCCTTCTCTTTAGCTCTTTATATTCTTTCTCTCTTGCAGTCTCTCTCTCTTTTGCTCTCTCTCCCTTTTTTTTTCTCTATCACACACACACACACAGACTCTCTCTCTCTCTCTCTCTCTCTCTCTCTCTCCCGAGCGCACTACGGCATTTTCAATATTGACAGACTGTAACACATACATTATAAATATCAATACAATTTTCCCGCTCAAGGCAGAGGATGAAGTTAGCGGGAGTGGGAGTGTTTGTCGTGTTTGTTTTATAAATGTGGAGGAAGTAGCTGTTTTGTGGTGTTTGTTTTATAGATGCTGAACAAACGGTAGCATTGTGGTGTTTGACTGGATGTGAACAGAGCGTCAATATTCGTGTTTTTGTTTTTTACGGGATATAAACAAATCGTCAGTGTTGTGGTATTTTACTGGACGTGAACTAGAGGAATGTGTGTTTTCCTTACAAGAAATTCATTTAGCGTTTATATACTGGTGTTTTAGTGGATGCATTTTCTTTTACAGGGTGCGAACTAAACCTCAGTAGTTCGATATTTTACAATATATAAACAATGCGGCAATAGTGTGGTATTTTACAGGATATAAACAAAGCGTCTATGGTGTGGTATTTTAATGGATGCGAACGAAATATCTACGTTGTTTTTCACAGGATACGAAGCGTAACTAACTCGTCGCATCCTGTCGAACAAAACAACAACATTGACGCTTTCTATTTCCAGGTTGCATTTTGACATAATGGAGTCACGTCAGCGAGGATATGAATATTTATGAGCAGAGTACAGAAAACGAGATTCATAACACTACACCTTTTGTTGCATGATGTCATTTATCGTAAGAGGATGTAGACATTTTGATCAGTCAATCAGAAGTACGACTTTGGGGATCTGTATTAGATAACAAGTGGATATATACCGCCAGGAGGTAAGGTATACCCTCATATATGCAAGTAAATCACTGTAGGTGCGCGTGATCTAGGTATATGCTGATAACCACAAGGAAAGAAGAAAACACGAAGTTCCCAAGCGCTTTCGTGTAATTCACATCTTCAGGGGTGAGTACAGACTAGAGAGAGTAATACAAATCAAGGTGTATATATACAGAGGAGGGTGAGATCAGGTCCACAATGGTCAGGTATTAGGTAATGACCCTACTAATCTTCAAAAACACCGCAACGGTCGGTAGTCAGGTCAGAGGGTAAGGTGACCCAACCTTCTCACCTGGTTACAAATCTTCTTAATTACAAAAGTGTCCAGTTTGTACATACCATTACTCAAATTCATGTTGACTGCTTCGGTATGTTTAAACATACCGAAGCAGTCCACTGGATGGCCATATCCTAAGGTCGCCCACTGGATGGCCATATCCTAAGGTCGCCCACTGGATGGCCATATCCTAAGGTAGCACACTGGATAGCCATATCCTAAGGTCGCCCACTGGATGGCCATATCCTAAGGTCGCCCACTGGATGGCCATATCCTAAGGTCGCCCACTGGATGGCCATATCCTAAGGTAGCACACTGGATAGCCATATCCTAAGGTCGCCCACTGGATGGCCATATCCTAAGGTCGCCCACTGGATGACCATATCCTAAGGTAGCACACTGGTTGGCCATATAGTAATGTGACCCAGTTCATAGTTTTATCATAAGATGACCAACATCAAAATACTTATACAGTACACTAAGGTGGTCCACAGGATGGCCCTAGAGTAAGGTGGCCAACTTACACCTCCGTCGGGCACCTCATACCCGACGTGAACAGACCGACAGCCGACGTACCGTATCTGGTTGATCAAAAAACACACTACGTGATTCACTGCGGTATTTATCGATTTAAAGTGGTATTTTACTGTTGATGTGGCGACGGTTCACACTCTCGGTATTTATAGGTATATTTCATTACTATGTAGGTATATTTCATTACTATGTAGGTATATTTCATTACTATGTAGGTATATTTCATTACTATGTAGGTATATTTCATTACTATGTAGGTATATTTCATTACTGTGTAGGTATATTTCATTACTGTGTAGGTATATTTCATTACTGTGTAGGTATATTTCATTACTGTGTAGGTATATTTCATGGCTATAACTGACTGTCTCGGTATATTTCCGCGTACTGTGGTATATTTCTTAATTATTCAGGTATATCTCATGACTATATATGCCTTTCGCTCTATATGTCATGACTATCTAGGTATATTTCCATATAATGAGGCACATTCGAGTATATCGGGGTATATATCAACATAGTAATTGACGAATATTTGAGTATATCCCGGTATATCTGGATATATTCTGGCATATATCATGAACATTGGTGTATATCTAAGCATAATGGTATCTATAGTAAGGCGTATATCTGTTATACTTCACTGTATTGAGATATAGATGAGTATATCATGTAAATTGTGCCATAGTGCGTGAATATCTGCAGTATATCTACGCGTAATGAGAGAGAGAGAGAGAGAGAGAGGGGGAGGGGGACTTAGGCCTGTATGCTTTCATAGATAATAAATAAACGTAAAACTGAGAAGTTGTAGACCTTTACACTTTAATGCCCGAGGGTGGGGAAGGGAGAAGGGAGGAAGGGGAGAGGAGGGGAGAAGGGATATCACCAGCCCCGAGGGAAGGGAGGGGAGGAAGGGAGGAGGAGGGGGGAACATGAAGCCGACAGAGAAAGCTTCCTTCATTCCATATTGACGCAATACACAGAAAAATCTCTTCCCTCAGGACACGATTCTCAAAGGTTCCTCCCTAGGGTTAAGACACATACATACACACACACATACACGCACACACATACACAAAGCCACACAGACGTAAACATACACACAAGATAGACACACACACACACAAAGACAGACATACAGAATGAGGTGATGACAATACCCTCCATTTCTAAATAAGTCCCGAAGGGCAGAACAGGTAAGGGGGCAGGTAAGAGAGTCACCTGTTTATCATTTTGTTTTATAATATGAAAACCACCAACAAAAAAAATCATCATAATTGTAATATAAAGTTATAAAAAAAATCGTAGTAAATATTAGGGATTAAGAAGGACAGAGAAGAGGAAGATTGAGGCCATATTGTCGTTTTTGCTTTAATATTATAGAAAAAAAGATCCAATTTACTAAGAAAAACTATAAAGGCTGAGGGAAAATAAATGTTCTAGGTCTCAATAAGTAATAAATTAAAATCTGGGAAGTGTCTTCTGATGCATACGTGTTAACAGGTCCTTATATACCCAACCCAACCTAACCTAACCTAACCTAACCTAACCTAACCTAACCTAACCTAACCTAACCTAACCTGGCTTGCCTGGTGGAGGCTGCATTGGAGGCACCAGGTGAGAGATGTTTATTCATGGAGGGAGGTGATAGAGGAGGAGGAGGGAGGTGATGGAAGAGTAGGAGGGAGGAGGAGGAGGAGGGAGGAGGGGGGGAGGGGGAGGAGGAGGAGGGAGGAGGGTGGCAGGAAGAATATGGGGTTGACCGAAGTGTGAGGTATGTATGCACGGTCTGGAGGAGGGAACTGAATGGATGAATGGAGGGATAAAGGGAGGAGCTGGGGGAGAGAGGGAGAGATGGAGGAGAGGAAGGCCTAGAGTGAGATGGGAGAGACTGTAGAAAAACCTAACTACGATGGAAGCTGGAGAGAGAGAGAGAGAGAGAGAGAGAGAAAGATTAACCTCAACTCCCAGATTAAAGGACACGGCGATATTATTAAAAAAAATAATCGCCGCAAGTTTCTAAAAGATGCATCACCTTCCCTCTTTAATACACTTTGCATATAAGCAATCAATGGGGAGAAAAAATACGCCTTGATATTCACTCAGATATTTAACTCAGTATCTAGCGAGGAAAAAAAGAAAAATAGGAGGTTAAAGTCACGTATTGGCCATAATTGAAGGCAAATGTCAAGACCGAGTTTCAGAAGGTGTATAGTCTTCCCTCCTTATTACAATCAGCACATTAATAATCACAAACCACAAAAATAACAATTACAACTTGATATCCATCCATGACCTGAAGTGAGTATTAAGAAATTAAAGAAAAAAATAGGAGGTCAAAGCCGCGGATTTCGCCATAACTGAAGGACAAACGTCAACACAAGTTTCAAAAGGTATATCCCCGGCGGCCTCAGCTAGAAATGTAAACATTGCCATTATCGACTCCCTGAACTCAGTCTTCCGCCGCGCCTCGGTGCGGGCGGCCTGGAGAGTGGTCGGGCCTGTAAAGTTTCCTTTTGAGTGTTTGTTTGAGCGTGTGTATATGTATATGTTTTACATGTATACAGTATGTGTATGTATTGCTTGTATGTGTGTGTGCATGGATCTATTACTTGTATGTGTGTATATGCGTATTTATTTACTGCTTATATATATATATATATATATATATATATATATATATATATATATATATATATATATATATATATATATATATATATATATATATATATATATATACCAGTAGTTTGTGTATTTGGTAGTGTGGAGACATAATGATATAAAAAGTTCATCTAGCCCAAATTAACCTAACCTAACCTAACCTAACCTAACCTAACCTAACCTAACCTAACAGTGCAGCTTTAGGACAATCAAGGTCAAGATATTCTGACGTGGCACCTCAAGGGATCACCAATGTCAAATTTAAGAGCCATGTTAACCTGCTATACTGCACATGTAAACACCTCAGGTCAGGTTCCGTGCTGATATACAATAAGGAAACAGACAAACAGACAGACACACAGACAGACAGACATACAGACACACAGACAC
>NW_024757132.1:25000-32447 GCF_018991925.1 Homarus americanus
TCTCTCCTCTGTATTTCCTCTCTCCATCTCATTCCAGCCTTCCCTCCTCCTGCCTCCCGTTTTCTTTCTCCTTCCAATTGTCTCCTCGTAAATATCTTCATTATGCCACCAATACCCTCCCTCCCTCCCTCCCTCCCTCCCTCTTTCTCTCCCACAACAGATCAACCTCCTCCCAAAAGTCTTCAAAACACATAGAAAATAACAACAATAACAACAACAACAACAACAACAGCAACAAAGAAAACAACAAAAATAACAAGAGCAAAAACAACAAGAGCAATAACAATAACAACAACAACAGGAGACCTCGACTCCAAGGGCCTCTTCTCCCTCAAACACCCTGATGCACTTAACGACTTCCTTCTCCACCAACAACCTCTACCTCTCCCTACACTACCCCTTCCTTCTCCTCCTCTTCCACTCACACACACACACACACTCGCCAGACACTCAAACACCCACTCATGAGACACTCACACTCACCAGATACCCACTCACCGTACACACACACACACACACACACACACACACACACACACACACACACACACACACACACACACATACACACACTCATGAGACACTCACACTCACCAGATACCCACTCACCGTACCCACACACACACACACACACACAAGTCATTTTCGATATCTTTGGAAGGTCAGGGGAGAAGAAGAGGAAGAGGGAGGAGGAGGAGGAGGAGGAGGAGGAGGAGGAGGAGGAGGAGGAGGAGGGAGGAGGAGGAGGAGGAGGAGGAGGAGGAGGAGGAGGAGGAGGAGGAGGAGGAGGAGGAGGAGGAGGAGGAGGAGGAGGAGGAGGAGAGGAGGAGGAGGAGGAGGAGGAGGAAGAGGAGGAGGAGGCGTGAGGGAGGTAGTGGGGACTCGCTAGCCACAATCTCTTTTCTCTCTATGAACCCCAGGGCCCGCGGGGACCTGAACGGGGATTTGATTTATATATATTTTTTACCAGGGAGAAAAGGGAAAAAAAAGATATCTCGATGGATACGCCCATTAGGGGGAGGAGGAGGAGGAGGAGGGAAGAGGAAGAGGAGGAAGAGGAGGAGGAAGAGGAGGAGACGAGTAATGTATAGATGCAGTATAGCGACTCGAGACCAGCGGGTGATATTTTCTTGAATGTGAAGCAACTTTTTGTTCACCCAATGTCTTGTGGATTTCTTAAGAGATGAGTCCGAGAGATATTTGTGTGTGTGTGTGTGTGTGTGTTTGGTTTGTTTGTATGTATGTATGTATGTATGTATGTATGTGTTTGTGTGTAGGTTGATTGTGTGTGTGTGTGTGTGTGTACCTGAAGCAGCCTCCCTCCTCCTCCTTCCTTCCCCTTCCCCCTCCTCCTCCTCCTCCACCTCCCTTCCCGCCCTCCCTCCCTTCCTCCCACCTTCCCTCTCCCTTCCCGCCCTCCCTCCCTTTCTCCCACCTTCCCTCTCCCTTCCCGCCCTCCCTCCTTCACCTTCCTTCCCTCCCTACCTCCTTGTTCCATCTCCTTGACTGATGACGTGCTTGGACGAGTAATCTCCTGTTCTTCCATTCAATCAATCAAGACTCCACCCTTATACCTGAGGGTTGGCGACCACGGCCCTCCTCCCACCCCAAACGTTCTCACAACCTAACCAAACCTAACAACCCAACCTAACCTAACCAAGCCAAACATACTGTTACGAACCCCTCCACCCAGCACCACGAACCACGCCATCTATTGTCCTGATCTACCTACCCACCACCACGAGCAACGCCATCTAGGGACGAGACACGTGTATGACTCGTCTTAGTTACCACTCCGAGGTTTCCCTTCTCCATATCCTGGGTTGCGTCACCTCCTCAAAGTCTTCTTTGTCAGCTCCAATTCGAGGAGAGGGACTTGGCTCTGGGAAGTGACCACAGGATCATCTATCCTCTAAACCTACGTGCAGTGACTACCTACCGTCTTCTACAATACTCAGCCTTACTCGTCAGCCATCTCAGCTCCTCACTTAAGTACTTATATGTTGTATTAACTCCCCCACGTCCACTTGCTTCAAGATTGTTTTATGTTTATTAATATGTATATACTGTTAATGTTTAGGTTAAGTTTGGTTAAGGGTAATTTATAAGCTGAATATTTTGTTAAGGGATTTATGGTACTCTATTATATACAACGAAAACTCACATCCTTTGTCTACCCTTTTATAGTCCGATTGTCTTTGTTTTTTTTTATTGTTGTTACCTGTTGGGATCTGGGTAGACGTATAACTATATTCTAAATCCCCAACTCGTAACAAATGGCGACCGTGACAGGACTCGACCTTAAGTACCATATTCCTTCCTCCCTTGTTACTCAGTGTTAATTATTCCTCCCAGTCACTTCTGTTCACAATTGCTTTACGGTAGTTTAAAGTTTCCTTCATATGTGTGTGCATATATTGGTATTATCGTATAGTAAGAGTGACAGACGTAGGATATTAGGTTCCAAGTGTCATAAGGCTTACTTGTTATTACACGTGGCAGTTGTGTAGTAAGTCTTATCGAGTGTTGGGAAGAATCCGGATCTGTTTAATGCCGTACCCTCACTCCAGAGTAGGTTGTTCCATAGTCACTAGTTTACGGTGAAGTGATATCTTGGGACGCCACGCTCTACCAGGACCCCATAATTATAAAGCCTCAATTATTGTTTTTCTCATTATCTCATTCAGGGTCAATCATACCATTTATCAGGGTTGTTAATCCGGATCTTTATATTAATGCCGTAATACGCCCTTCCTCTTTCAAGTATATCAGGGTTGTTAATCCGGATCTTTATATTAATGCCGTAATACGCCCTACCTCTTTCAAGTCTCTTATCCTTATCTAAGGATCTTCTCGGAAGAACAATAATCATAAGTGTAATTTCCCTAGGTATAACTTGGTTAGTTTTCGGGACTTTCTGGTTATCCAATGCCGTGATATTTTCTAGGGTTATCCACTTATCTTATCTTTGGACCATTAGTTAATTTATCCTATTTTTCTTAACAATGGCCACCTCAGGTTTTGATCTCCAGGATTTTATTGAAAATCCTTCCGTAGCTAAATTACGTGTTAATATCCTGAAGAAAGAATGGAAAGAAATAGCCAACTATTATAATATCTCATTTTCACAGCAACTGACTAAGGAAATGTTAAAAAATCATGTGATTGAAGTGTTGGTTCAACAAGAAGTTTTAAAAGAATCCGCTGTTGACAGATTAACGCCCATGTCCAAGAAACTTCAACCACTATCCACCACCCCTCCTCACTCAGAAGTTGCCTCAGGTCTGGCTAGCCCTCAAGAAGAAACACAACGAATAGACGCCTTAGAACTAGAACGAGCTAGGTTCGAGTTCCAAATCAAAATGAAAGAACTAGAGTTGGAACAGGCCAAGTTGGAGCAGCAGGCCGTTGAGCAGGCTGCTGGAGCAGCCTCTCCTGAACAAAGGCTCTTGAACAGGCCAAGTTGCAGCATGAAGAAAGGAATTTGAGGCCAAGCTGGAAATTGAGGCTGGTGCTGGAGTGAAGGAGGCCAAGTTGGAGCAGGCCAAGTTGGAGCAGCAGGCCAAGTTGGAGCCTGAAGAAAGGTCGGAACAGGCCAAGTTGCAGCATGAAGAAAAGTTGGAACAGGCCAAGTTGGAACAGGCCAAGTTGGAGCAAAAGTTGGAGCATGAGGAAATGATGGAACGGGCCAAGTTGGAGCAGGAGGTTAGACTGAAAGAACTACAGGTAAGAGAGATAGAAGTCACCTTAACATCCGAGTTTAGATCAAAAGAAGTGGCATTAAGAGAGAAACTAGCTGCTTTTAACCCTGCTACCGCTTCTTCCCTTGTTCCCGGGTTTGATGAATCCGATATGGACGGGTCATTTAGGACTTGAGAAAATAGCCGGGAAGAATGAGTGGCCAAAGGACCAGTGGGTGTCAGTGTTAGTTCCTAAATTATATGGTAAGGCTCGTAGAGTTTATAACTGTTTAGACCAGACTGATGACTATGATAACGTAAAAAGAATATCCTCACCTCTTATGCTATCACGCCAGATGGATACCGGCAGAAGTTTCGTAAACTAACCAAACCATTTTCCCACACCTTTGTTGAGTTTGCTCAAGAAAAGCTTAGGTTTTTTAAGAAGTTAGAGGTTATAGAGACCACATTTCAGGATTTGTTAAATTTGGTATCCTGAGGAGTGGAAGAGCAAGATAAATTATTTCCTCACATCTTGAAGCATGTGGAGGAGCGTGGAGAGCACTTAGGCGTGCTGTTGAGCTGGCTGATGCGCATGCTTTGTTGGTGGAGTCATCACAGAGAACGTGGTATCTTCTGGACATGCGGTCCTCTTCTGATGATAACCTTGGGAACGTGGAGGTAGGTCGAAAGGTCCCACACCTAATTCTGATGCAACCAAGCTTACTTGTTCTTACTGTAAAAACCCAGGCCATACGATCCAGAATTGTAAACACCCAAAGTGTCGAATTGCTAAAAGTAGTTCCCTGGATCCCAAATCCAAACCTATAGCAAACACCAATGTGGAGAGGCCCCATCAGGATCTCTTCTCTTCATTCACCTATGAGGGAAAAATTTCAATCATAGAGGGGTCTCGTTCTTTCCCTATTCGTATACTACGTGATACGGGCGCAGCACAATCTATCCTCCTGTTTAACGTCATTCCTGATATATCTACCGCATTTACTAATGAGAGTGTTCTAATTTCGGATCTCTCATCCCATTCTTCCTATCCTTTAGCTAAAGTGCACCTCCAATGTCCCTTGATTACTGGGGAAGTGCAAATAGCCATTAGGAAAGACCCAATGCCTGTGTGCGGCATTCATTTATTATTGGGTAATGACTTGGTAGGAGATCTAGTGGTTCCTAACATAAAGACAGTCGACTCTCCCTTACCTGTCAACTCCACCACTGACCTTAAAGAAACTATTCCTCATCTTTTCCCATCTTGTGCTGTCACCCGGTCACAGAGTGTGCGGAATGGGCCCTCTTCATCTAAAACCACCTCTAATATCTTACTACCCACAGAAGATCTGTACAATAAGACCATTAGTAGGGATGAGCTCATTACAGTTCAACAATCTGATCCATCTTTGTTCAAACAGGTGATGAAAGACTTCAGTGTGGACCATTGTACGTCTTCGGCTTACCACCCACCGTCCCGGGGTTGCTTGGAACGGTTCCATCAAAACTTTCAAGTCGATGCTAATAAACTATCTCCCCTCAACTATATAGTCCATACTCCTGATCGCAGAAAAGATTCACAACTTGTTCACATTAATCTCATGAATCTTTACCATTCCAGGCAGTCAGGAAAACCAGACTCAGTCAACCTGTGACTGCATACGGTTTTGTCAGGGCCAGGCCGAGACAGATGACATGGACTGTGGAGGAATTTGGAGCTTCCCTCTACTAAGAAAAGCCCTACTAACAGTCACATACTCAACAACTTGGATGAGTATTTTTCTGTTCTAGATCCATCTCAAAGCAAAAAGATCTCACTAAGTTATTATCAACATTTCCTAAAGTCACATCAGACCTCCCAGGGTTTTGCAATATACTTAAGCATGATAAGCTAATCTCAGATGATGTACAACCCATTAGACAATCAGCCTATCGACTAAATCCACAAAAAAAGATTATGAAAAAGGAGGTGAATTTTTGTTAAACATAACTTAGCTGGGCCTAGTACCCCTCCCTAGGCTTCACCTTGCCTTCTCATTCCAAAAACCCGATGGCGCACTAGTTTCTGTACCGATTATCGTAAAAGTGAACCAGGTCACTGTCTCAGACTCCTACCCTTTACCTTTGATTGAAGATATAATAGACAGCATAGGCTGTGCAAAATTTATCAGTACCGTGGACCTGTTGAAAGGATATTATCAAGTGGGACTCACGGATAGGGCAAAAATAATCTCGGCATTTATAACTCCATTTGGTCTTTTTCAATATTTGGTTATGGCGTTTGGCTTTTCTAATGCTCCGGCCACGTTCCAGAGGGCCATCAATTACCTGATTCAGGACCTGGGTGGGACGTTCGCCTACCTGGATGACCTGGTGGTGGTGTCGGACAGCTGGGACGAACATCTGGTGCGTTTGGAGATACTGTTTGCACGACTGCAAGAAACTGGATTCACCATAAACCTGGCTAAATCTGCTTTTGGCCGGACCTCAGTGACTTACCTGGGACATATCGTTGGGCATGGTATGGTGAGACCCAAGGACGCAAACGTTAAAGCCATCTTGTCCTTCCCCACTCCAAGGACGAGGAAGGAACTCATGCACTTCCTGGGGATGTGTGGCTACTACCGTCGGTTCTGCAGTAACTTCTCCAGCGTGGCTGGACCCCTCACAGACCTTACCAGTTCTGCGGTCCCTTACATCTCTGGAACCAGAGAGTGCGACCAGTCTTTCCACCGCCTCAAACCTTCCTTGCCTCCAAGCCTGTAGTCCACCCCCTGACTACACCTCGCCCTTCCATCTCTGCGTCGACGCTGATGGTGGCCGGTGGGGGCACAATGCTCTAGCCCGACCCAGCCACTGATGTTCTTCACCCTGTGGCATATTACTCCGCCAAGTTGAAAAAACATCAGACCAACTTCTACTCGACCATAGAGAAAGGCGTTGGCTCTGGTGTTGGCAATAAAGAAGTGTGAATGTTACCTCCAGTCTTGCCCACAAACAACCCTAGTCTTCACCGACCATAACCCACTGACGTTCATCCAAACCAACAAGACCTCCAACCAGCGAATCCTCCGCTGGGCTCTCCTCACCCAGCCCTATAATCTACAAGTCCGGCACATAAAGGGGGTCGATAACCTGATTGCAGACTCCTTATCCCGAGCTCCAGTGGAAATGCAGCAGCTACTCTCCAGACGCACCAGTTGATCACCTCCTTCGCGCCAGCACTACGGAGGTCTTTGGAGGGGGGGTGTTACGAACCCCTCCACCCAGCACTACGAAGCACGCCATCTATTGTCCGGATCTACCTACCCAGCACCACGAGCAACGCCATCTAGGGACGAGACACGAGTATGACTCGTCTTAGTTACCACTCCGGGGTTTCCCTTCTCCATATCCTGGTTGTTGCGTCACTTCCTCCCAGTCTTCTTTGTGAGCTCCAATTCGAGGAGAGAGAACTTGGCTCTGGGAAGTGACCACAGGATCATCTATCCTCTAAACCTGCGGCGTAGTGACTACCTACCGTCTTCTACAATACTCAGCCTTACTCGTCAGCCATCTCAGCTCCTCACTTAAGTACTTGTATTTTGTATTAACTACCCCACGTCCACTTGCTTCAAGATTGTTTTATGTTTTATTAATATGTATATACTGTTAATGTTTAGGTTAAGTTTGGTTAAGGGTAATTTATAAGCTGAATATTTTGTTAAAGGATTTATGGTACTCTATTATATACAACGAAAACTCGCATCCTTTGTCTACCCTTT
>NW_024757132.1:32547-47547 GCF_018991925.1 Homarus americanus
ACTTAGCTGAGCCTAGTACCTCCCTTAGGCTTCACCTTGCCTTCTCATTTCCAAAACCTGTGGCTTTACTTGTTTCTGACGATTATCGTTAAAGTTCGCCAGTGTTTGTTTTTTTTTTGGTGTTGGTGTTGTTTTTGGGTGGGTTGTTGGGTTTTGTGGGTGGTGTTTTTTGGTTGTTTTGTTTTTTTTTTGGTTGGGTTTGTTTGTGGCATTCTGAGGGGTATCCTTCCTAATTAGGACCTAGGGTGGGTGCGTTCCTTCCTGTGGATGACTGGTGGTGGTGTCGGACAGTCTGGGACGGACTTGTCTGGTTTGCGTTTGGAGATACTGTTTTTGACACAGGGGCTGGATTCTGCTTAGGCTGGCTAAATCTGCTTTTTGCCGGGCCTCAGTTGGCTACCTGGGACATATCGTTGGCTTGATATGGTGGGACCAGGACTGAAACGTTGGTGCTCTTTGTTCTTCCGCTCCAGGGATGCATGCGCTTCCTGGGGATGTGTGGCTACTATGGGTTGCAATGCTTACCAGTGGTCGACGGCCCCTCTGAATTTTCCGGTTCTGCGTTCACCACATCTGGGAACCAGAGGTGCGACCAGTCTTTCCACATAATCAATGCCTGCTTGCTCGGCCTGTAGTCCCACCTGGTTACACCTCGCCCTTCTCTCTGCAATCGACGCTAGTGGTGTCTGGGTGGGGCTGTGCTCCTACAACCCTGACTAGCTTCACTGATGTTCTTCACCCTCTGTGGCATTTACTCCGCTTGAGTTGAAAAAACATCAGACCAACTTTACTCTGAAGAGGAGGAGGCCTTGGCTGGTGTTGGCAAAAAGTTTGAATGTTACCTCAGTCTTGCCTTGGCATTCCTAGTCTTCACTGGTACCATAAACCCACTGACGTTCATCCAAATATAATTTTCCAAATCAGCTGAATCTCCGCTGGGCTCTCTCTCTGCAGGCCTATAAATCTTAAGTCCTGCGAAATTAAAATAAACGTTCTGACTCCTTATCCCGGGCTCCATTGATGCGCCTTCTGCCAGGCCTGGTTGATGCCTGCTTCCAGCACTACAGTCTTTGGAGGGTGTGAAACCCTCCACAGCACTGAAGCACGTATCTGTCTGATCACCACACGACAACATCTGGGGACGGGGCACGTGTGGCTTGTCTTAGTTACCACCTGGAGGTTTCCTTCTCCATATCTGGGTTGCGTCACCTCTAAAGTCTTCTTTGTCAGCCAATTCTGAGAGAGAACTTTAGAAGTGACACAGGATCATCTTATCCAGCTACGTGCAGTGACCTTATATTTCACATGCCAGCCCTTATATCTGTGTCTTAACTTTCATGGTGCTTATATGTTTGGTATGTAGCTCCCCGTCCACTTGGTTCAAGATTGTTTATGTTTATAATATGTATATAATGTAATGTTTAGGTTGTTTGTTAAGGTTTAATTTATAGCTGAATATTTTGTTATGGGATTGTGGTATATTATATCAAAATCTCCTTTGTCTATTTATAGTCCGATTGTGTTTGTTTTTTTTGTGGTTTACCTTGTTGGATCTGGTGGGCGTGTAACTATATTCTAAATCAACTCTGTAACAATTTATACACAATATATCTACACACGCTTTAAACAGACAGGGCAGACAGATAGATAGACATAATTTGTTCTTTATTTTATCTGGCTATAGTCCAACCTGTAATATATTCAACAAGAATATAACTCTTGGGAAAGATTCATTGCAAGCTTGAAACAGCAAAACGAGGGCTCCTACAGAAGACGGCGAAAAACATTATTCTACATAACACGGGTAAAATAAAGCTCAACAATATAATGCGGAATAAATATATGAAACAAAACACTTTAGAAGAAGATATAAAACAAAAAACAGAAAAACACCTTCACTACATACAGACACAGAGGTCGGTAGTATGTTAATTAACAGTAACATTATGTAGACCGGATCAGCCATCTTTGAGTCAGAGAGAGGAGAGAGGGGAAGGGAGAGATGGAAGATAAATAAATAATGAATAAAGAACTTTGCTCATATCTCGACAGAACATGAGACACACAGGTTGGTTTAAATCACATACACACACCACACACACACACACACACACACACACACCTGCTCGCTGGAAATATGTCGACGATTCCACCATTGGGATCAGCGTCAACAATTTGCTCCCATCTACCGTCTTCGGTTATTGAATCTCCAAAACTGGGCCTATAACTATGTCTATCAAGCATACCTAATCATGGTGCGCATCAACCTCTCCTAAATGTGTCCCACCTCCTTCCATACCCTGGGTCCGGACACACTCCAGGTTGTGAGATTCCACAGTTCTCGGCGTCTGGGGCCAACAAGCTAAATTGAGCCACACGTCGTGAGTTTTCAAATCCTCAGTTCCGGTCTCCTCCTCCTCCGACTAAGTCCCTGGGGTCACACGGGCTCCTCAGTGTGCTTGCAACATTCATACTTCCATCACCTATTCTCCTTAATCTGGTTTTCCTCCTAGTGCCACATATGTATTAACCATAGAAATTGCAAAGAGGTGATTTGGTTATTCTCGCCCTTCCTACTCTGTCAAGCGCTCAACACACTGACCCTTTCGACTCTCTGTCCATCACCACGGCCTCATCTGCAAATTTGGTGGAAGCTTCTACACACCCCCAACACCGGCCCCTACTACCTGAGATCCCCTGTCCAAAATTGCTGACACCACAACCCATCAGCCCATACAGCGCAGACTGTCGCTATAAGAACAGCCCAGTCCCAACCATTGTAAAAATTATCAATAACATGTAATAAATCAGTGTATTCACTCCCAGTAAACACTGCTCCCTACTACATGTCACTATGTTGAAATGAACTGTAGTTTGAGCTGATCCCATCTAAGTTACTATATAATGTTATTTATTATGTCGCCCTTGTATATTATTTGTAATTCAAACCCATTCCCCAAATATGTAACTATATTTTTCAGCCTTCTGGCTGCCAAGCTCTTTCAATAAACCGTTAATTATTATTATTATTATTATTATTATTATTGCACAGAGTAAGAACAAAGGATAAAGTTATTGCAAAATAATATATCAACAGAGAGGCCGCTTGTTTAACCCCCTCCCCATGAATATTTGAGCCAAGGTGGACCGGGGCCTTAAGCGATACCCTTTGCATTTAGATAAGATATTCTGGAACAACAAATGGTAGGATCCTCCTCTACGGCACGCCATCCTCGTCCCTCGTAAACACTGCCATTATGCATTTTTTGGAAGCGTTTTTCCTGTTCTATATAACTCGATACAGGTAAATTTTTGACTTTCCATTCTCTCTGTCTATCTGTCTGTCTGTCTGTCTGTCTCTCCATTCTCTCTCTCTCTCTCTCTCTCTCTCTCTCTCTCTCTCTCTCTCTCTCATCATTCACCACCTCCCAGTGTAAAATTGTCGTGTAATCTTCCTTACATTTTCCCCACCCTTACCTGGTTTGTGTGTGTGTGTGTGTGTGTGTGTGTGTGTGTGTAAAAGGTATGTTTCCCAATAGACCCCACTCCCAATAGATCCCTCCCAATAGACCCCACTCAATGAGTTCCCACTCATTAGACCCCACCCATTAGACCCTCCCATTAGACCCCCCACTCCCCAATAGACCCCCACTCCCAACTAGACCCTCCCAATAGACCCCCCTCCCAATGGCCCCACTCCCAGTGAACCCCTCCCAATAGACCCCCACTCCCCAATAGACCCCCCACTCCCAATGACCCTCCCAATGGATCCCCACTCCCAAATTGACCCCCTCCCAATAGACCCCTTAATGGAGCCCTCCCAATAGAGACCCCACTCTAATAGACCCCCCACTCCCAATTGACCCCCCCACTCTGATTATTTACCCTTACTCCCAATAGACCCCCACTCTCAATAGACCCCCACTCCCATTAGACCCCACCCAAATAGACCCCCTCCTCAATAGACCCCCACCCCATTCAGACCCCACTCTCAATAGAGCCCCCACTCTATTAGACCCCCTCTCACTAGACCCCACTCCCAATAGACCCCACTCTGTGACCCTCATCCCCAATAGACCCCCTTCACTCCCAGTCCGTCCCCCTCTCTCAATAGACCCCTCCCAGTAGACCCCCACCCCAATGGACCCTCCAATTAGATCCTCTCAATGGACCCCCACTCCCATTGGACCCACTCCAAATAGACCTCACTCCCAATAGACCCCCACTCCCAGTAGACCCCCACTCCCTAATAGACCCCCACTCCCAATAGACCCCCTCTCAATAGACCCACCACTCCCAATGGACCCACCACTCCCAATGACCCCCCACTCCCCAATGAACCCCCCACTGTCAGACCCCCCACTCCCAATGAGTTCCTCCCAATAGACCCCACCCCAATGGACCCCACTCCAAATAGATCCACTCAATAGACCCCACTCCCATTAGACCCCACTCCAAATAGACCTCACTCCCAGTAGACCCCCACTCCCAATAGACCCCCTCCCAATGGACCCCCCTCAATAGACCCCCACTCTCCAATAGACCCACCTCTCAATAGACCACCCTCCCCAACTAGACCCCCCCTCCCATTAGACCCCCACTCCCAATAGACCCCCACTCCCCAATAGACCCCCCACTCCCAATAGACCCCCTCCCCATAGGCCCCATCTCCAGACCCCCACTCCAATAGACCATAACCTAACCTGACAATTAATACTGGAGGAAACTGACTTACACACAATAAACCAAAGTCTTATTACCGTACTGTGACAAAAGACGTCTGAAAGCTGAGGTCAAGGACAAGGTCAGATTCAAGTCAAGTTCCAGGTCAAGTTTAAGGACAAGGTCAGATTCAAGGTCAAGTTCCAGGTCAAATTCAACGACAAGGTCAGATTCAAAGTCAAGTTCAGGTCAAGTTTAAGGACAAGGTCAGATTCAAGGTCACTTTGGGACAAGGTCAGATTCAGGTCAAGGTCGAGGTCAAGGTCAGGTGGTGTAAGCTCTCCTCTCTCACCTGAGTGTTGTCAATAGGTGTAGTTACTGTGTGTTACCCTCCAGGCTTATCATCATCCTACCTGCTAGAGCCTTACTGTACTGTGTGGGGGTGTGTGGGGTTGTGTAGGGTGTGGGGGTGTGGGTGTTGTGGGTTGGGGGGTGGGGTGTGGGGTGTGGGGTGTGTGGGGTGTGTGGGGTGTGGGGTGAGTGTGTGGGGGTTGGGTGGGGGTGGTGGGGGTGTGGGGGTTGTGTGAGTGTGTGGGGTGTGTGGGGGTTGTGGGGGGTGTGTTGGGGTGTGGGGGTGTGGGGGTGGGGGTGGTGGGGTGTGGGGTGTGGGTGTGGTAGTTGTGATATCTAACTAATCTTATATAAGCAAACAAATCTAACCTAACCTAAAATCTAACCTAACCTAACCCTACCTAACCTAACCTAACTAACTAACCTAACCTAACCTAACCTAACCTAACACTTTAACCTTCCCACTATACCCCCAAAGCCTGCTAACAAACACCCCCTTTCTCTTGACGTCAGGCAGACTCAACCTCCAACCAATCCAACACACTTCCTGCCCTCATGAGTGGATTTCGTCATGGTGAGGCCAACCGACAGAGACACTCACAATCCAAGGAATAATTTCACTCTCAATCCCAGCTCATTTTCAGCCACCAAGTCATAATGGGTTTTACATCGGCCTTGGGATTGTTGCTGGTACACGCCCGGGTCTGCTGGTATTACTCGAGGTCTGGGAAGTATTACCGGGCGGGAATATTTTCTTCCTGTTTATTATTATTATTATTATTATTATTATTATTATTATACTATTATTATTATTACTATTATTATTATTATTATTATTATTATTATTATTATTATTATTATTATTATTATTATTATTATTATTATTATTATTATTGTTGTTGCTGTATTTCTTGCTGATGTTATTGTCATTTTTGTTATTAATGTTGTTGTTATTATTAATGTTTTTGTTATTGTTATTATTGTTGTTATTACTATTGTTATTATTTTATCACTGTTGTTGCTATTGTCATTATTATTAGTTATGTAGTAGTAGTAGTTAGTAGTTGTGGTAGTTGTCAAAATAGCAAGGTCAAGTTGTAATAAAACTACAAAAGCCACGACCTATGATAGCACCTTCCTTATGTTCAGTTTAGTCAAATCATGAATCTAGTTCAGTAGCTAAGGTAATTAATAGAGACGATAGTGAGAAGAGGTAAAACTGACAGGGTACACTATGGAGATGCTGCCAAGAGAGCTTCTGTTGGTGGGCATGTCAGCAAAACTCTGATTGGTGGGTATAAGTCAACAAATCTATGACTGGTGGCTATAAGTTAACAAAGGCTCTGATTGGTGGGCGTGTGTTAACAAAGGCTCTGGCTGGTGGCTATAAGTCAACAAAGGCTCTGATTGGTAGACATATATCAACATGGCTCTGATTGGTGGACACACGTCTACAATGGCTCTGATTGGTGGAACGTCAACAATGGCTCTGATTGGTGGACACACGTCAACAATGGCTCTGGTTGGTGGGTAAAATGTCAACAAAGGCGCTAATTGGCAGGCAAATACCAACACAAAGGCTGATTAATAGTGAATTATGTCATGCAACACTCTGATTAGTTCTGGCTATAACAGGTAACTAACTTGATTACAGGTGACTGGACGGCAAATCATAGAGTCGAGGAACGACCTGATTGTCACGAGAGGGCGCTGTGATTGGTTGATTAAGAAAAGCTCTAGCGTTGGAATATTGGACAGATAGATAAGAATATTGATGAAGATGAATAAGAAAGAAGAATAAGAAGAAAGAAGAAGAAGTCATCGCCGTCAACATCCTGCCCAAGACCAATTACAATATCCTTAACGTGAAAAAAGTCTCGTTAATAGACACACTGTCAACATACCATGATGCGATGACGTCATATAAAATCAACCAATCAGAGCGCGTGTCGGCATAAATGGCGTTTCCATATTTTTCTTTCTTACCATTATGTAAAAAAAAAATATATACTTAAAACTAACAAGATTACAAATATATTGTTTTTATTTCATAGTGTTTATTCATTTAGTTATTTTTCCATGTTCCGCCACCAAATATCGTTGAAAAAATCACATGTAATTTTAACACGAGTTTTAAAATACGACTCAGAGGCGCTGTATGTAATAGAAAAAAATAAATAATAATAAAAATTATATATATATTTTTACTTTCCTTTAAAATATAAATCTGCTAACATTAATTAAGTTAAAACAGCTCTTATGATTTTTTATAATATTCTTGCAGCATTTATGAACGAAACACACACACACACACACACACACACACACACACACACACACACACACACACACACACACACACACACACACACACACACACCACACACACACACACACCCATAACAACAGTGGTTATGTCACTTAAAAACAATGTTATCAGAGAAAAATTTGGGTAATAGTTAAAACGACATTACTGAGATATTTATGATCTATCATTATCATCATCATCATCATCATCATCATCATCATCATATACGTCATAGACTTAACAGGTGTTCTCAGAGACCCGGGGAGCAGGTAGGGAGGGTATCACAGGTATATCGGGGTGACGGAGGCACCGATACTGGATATAAGTTATCGGAATGTGGTAGAATGGTGTGTCCCTAGGACCTTGACGATTTCTTTTTTCTTGGTTGGGGAAGGAGAGGGAGGGAGAGGGGGAGAGGGAAGGGGAGAGGGAGGGGTGTAACCTTGTGCCTTTGGTCTATGTCCGCCTGTGCGTGCGTTTGCCTCTCTCTCTCTCTCTCTCTCTCTGTTCTTTTCTCTCTCTGTTCTTCTTTCTTCTCTCTCTGTGTTTTTCTCTCTCTCTGTTTTACCACCTGTTTCATTACCCTATTTTTCATCTCTCTATTTATATTTCAATCTTTTATCTTCCTACCATCATTCACTTCCATTTACCTTCGTTTTCCAGTTATTCTCTCTCCCTCTTTCACGTTTCATCACCCACCAAGCCGCAGGCCATAGTACTAAAAAATACTAACGCCCCTCGTGTTGACAGATTACGAGAGATCAAATCCCACTAAGTCGTATCTAACTCCACGTTCAATGGGATTCGATTCTTCCCCTAGTTGCCAGATGTCACCAGTGGAAGAGACGGTACTGGAATCTATACCATCCGATTCTTTCTTACATCCGAAGTCATCCCTCCTCCTCCCCTTCCCTATCCTATCACTAATCAACCTCTACCCCCTCCTCTCTCACACCCTCTCCTACCCTCCCTCTCACCCCACCCCCCCCCATACACATATACCTCTCGACACATAATTCCCTCTCGACGTTTTAACAATCGCACCTTCTCTCCTTTCCTCTCACACTCACTCCCACCCCACACCTCTTACACACCCTACCCCTTCCAGCCTGACCTTTCACCCCACTCCCTCCTCGCTCCCATACACACACCTCTCACGGCACAATACCCTCTTCACGTTTCAACAATCACACAGTATTTAATCTCTCTCTCTCTCTCTCTCTCTCTCTCTCTCTCTCTCTCTCTCTCTCTTCTATTTCCGAGAGTGGGAATTTCTGGAGGTGATCATTACCCACCACCTGTGTGACAGCCTCGCTCACAAACACCAGTATTTTCACTGAGGAGAATTTAGGCCCCATACTTCCCCACCCCCCCTCGTGGCTCTCTGTTGTAAAGGTGTGTGTGTGTGAGAGAGAGGTTCTCATGTAACCTCCTGATCTACATGGTGATACACATAATTAGTTACTTTGTTCATTAATTGTGGACTGGTTAAGTCGTAATGAGATAGTTTGATGATATTGTTCGCTACACTCCGATCCAACAAAAACATAAAGCAAAACAACATATAATAACACAACATGTGACAGAGATACTAACAAAAACAACAACAACAATAATAATAATAAAATAATAATAACAACAACAATAACAAAATAATGATATCACTATACAACAATAAACACTACAACGCTACTAGCAATATCATAAGAGTGAACACTACAGGAGGAGAAGGAGAGCAAGGGGTGGAAGGAAACGAAAGAAAGGAGGGAGGAAAATGGAGGACGACGAAGAGGGAGAAGACAAAGAGGATGAGAAGGAGGAAGACGAAGGAAGGAGGAGGACGGGATGAGGGGAGGAGAGAAGGAAGAAAAAGGAAGATAAGGAGGAGGAGAAGAGGAGGAAGAGGAAGAAGATTTGAAAAGAAAACAGGAATAAAAAAAGAAATGATGAGAGAGAGAGAGAAGAGAGAGAGAGAGAGGGGGATTAGATCTAGCCTAAGGTTATATCATAATGAATTAAGGCAACAGCTTGGGAAGGAGGAAGAAGAGGAGGAGGGAGGAAGAAGAGGGAAGAGAGGGGAGGGAGGAGGAGAGGGAGGAGGAGGAGGAGGGAGGAGGAGGAGGAGGAAGAGGTGGGAGGTAGGGAGGGGAGGAGGAGGAGGAGGAGGAGGGAGGAGGAGGGGGAGGTGGTGGGAGGGAGGAGGGGGGTGGGAGGAAGAGGAGGAGGAGGGAGGAGGGGAGGAGGAGGAGGAGGAGGGGAGGAGGAGGAGGAGGGAGGAGGAGGAGGAGGAGGGAGGAGGGAGGGAGGAGGAGGAGGAGGAGGGGAGGGAGGTGGGTGGTGGGAGGAGGAGGAGGAGGAGGGAGGAGGAGGAGAGGAGGTGGTGGGAGGAGGAGGAGGAGGGAGAGGAGGGAGGTGGTGGAGGAGGTGGTGGAGGAGGGTGGGGTGGAGGAGGGGGTGGAGGGGGGAGGGGGGTGGGGAGGAGGGGGGGTGGAGGAAGAGGAGGAGGAGGGAGGAGGAGGAGAGGGAGGGAGGGGAGGGAGGAGGGGAGGAGGGGAGGGAGGAGGGAGGAGGAGGGGGGGAGGAGGAGGAGGGGAGGAGGAGGAGGGAGGGAGGGGAGGAGGAGGTGGGGAGGGAGGGGGAGGGAGGGGAGGAGAGGGGAGAGGGAGGGAGGAGGAGGAGGAGGGAGGTGGGGGGAGGGGAGGGAGGAGGGAGGTTGGGGGAGGAGGAGGGGAGGAGGAGAGGGAGGGAGGAGGAGGAGGGAGAGGGAGGAGGGGAGGAGGGAAGAGGGGAGGGAGGGAGGAGGAGAGGAGGAGAGGAGGTGGGGAGGAGGAGAGGGAGGGGAGGTGGTGGAGGAGGAGAGGAGGAGGAGGGAGGAGGAGGGAGGAGGAGGAGGGGAGGGGAGGAGGAGGAGAGGAGGAGGAGGAGGAGGGAGAGGTGGTGGGGAGGAGGGTGGTGGAGGAGGAGGAGGAGGAGGAGGAGGAGGAGGAGGAGAGGAGGAGGAGGAGGTGGGAGGAGAAAGAGGAAGGAAAGAAAGAGGAAGAAAGCTTTTTTTTTATATATATATGTATATATATATTTTTATGTATTATTATTACTAATATCACCGTCATTATAATAATCAAATCAATAAGCTATTAATAATTCCCACGAAATTAATAACCGCTAAAATGAATGAGAAAATCCAATGTAAACACGTAAATTAAAAGCCCCTGCAAAAAGGAGTTTCGTAACCAGGTAAAAATGACCCCAGGTAATATTTGGCGTCAACAAGGCGAGCTACCTGTCTGCTGGGCTGGTCGACCCCTGTTGGGTACTCTCAGGTCAGGTTAGGTTAGGCTAATAGTGCATAACCTCATCCATTTTAACCTGGGTGACCTTACGGAGTTTAATCTTGTTTGACCTTACCTCTTCTAATCTGGGATAACCTTGCCGATAGCACTGGTTGACCTTAATTAATCTAACTCTGTCTGCTTTTACCGAATCTCATCTAGACTAATCTAATCTAACCTGACCCAGCATAACTAAGCCACGACTCAACCTAGTATAAATTAAACTTAAACTAGTCTAACGTAATGTGACCTAACCGAGACGAGAGAGAGAGAGAGAGAGAGAGAGAGAGAGGTCAGGGTATACGTTCAATAACCTTTACTCGCTATAATAGGGTTAAGTTATCAACAAGATTTTCTCCTTAACAAGATGCTTCAATAACACGTAATCAATAACACGGGTAAACCTTCACACACACAAAAAAGTTTATACAAAAGAAGGGATCAATTTTATTATCGACTTTTGTACATAATGAAAAATGTTCGAAAGTTTAGACCCTTAGTTAGTAAATAAATTCTCTGGGTACACGGTTACGTTAGGTTACGTTACGTTACGTTACGTTAGGTTACGTTACGTTACGTTAGGTTGGGTTGGGTTAGGTTACGTTAGGTTACGTTAGGTTACGTTAGGTTGGGTTGGGTTGTGTTTAAATTATTTGACTGATGTGATCAATTGATTTTAAGTACTGACCCTAATTACGCTTAAGTACTCACCTTATGTACTCAACCTAACATTTAATTATGTGTCTAAAGTACTCAACCTAACATATGTTTCTAAGTACTCAACGTAATATATAAGTATGCCTCTAAGTACTCAACCAAACATATAAATATGCCTCCAAGTACTCAACCTAACATACATATGCCTCAAGTACTCAACCTAACATAATAAGAAAAAAATCTAAGTACTCAACGAAAACAAACGTACTCAAGATTTAAGTACTCACATTAGTCGTCCTGTTCTTGCACTTGTGGGAGTTGGCGAAGATGTTGAGTGCTGTCGACCCAGGAGGTAAAGGACACTGGTCGATGTCTACTCTCCGTAGGTCGATGTCGATCCCACTCGTTCCCCTGTGAGAGGTAGAGCAGCGTTTGTAAGGGATGGAGGTCAATTATGGTCCGTTAATAAAGGTTAGAGGTCGATTATGGTCCGTTAGTAAGAGGTGGGAGGTCGATTATTATTATTGTTATTATTATTATTATTATTATTATTATTATTATTATTATTATTATTATTATTATTATTATTATGTAACCCCAAAAAACAAGAATGTACAAAACTTCATAATAAAATAAATACAAAGAATAAAATCACGAATACAGAAATACAACATAAAATATAGTCCCCCAGACAATAAAACACACACACACACACACACACACACACACACACAATGAAATCCCATTACATAAAAAAACACGAAATATTTCTCCATCAGCCAATTAAGAAAAACATACGTCTATTGAAATCCCATTATATATAAATAGAATTATATAACACGATTATAATATTACCAAATACTATTAATACCTGAAGATTATATCACCTGTTTATAAGGATACTGACATGATATTTGTGTATACTTTTTTTCCCACAGGGGAGTAAAATAATAGAAAACGGGATACAGGGTTATTACCCAGAGTTGATTATGTTACAGTAGTGTATGTGTATTATCAAGGTGGTTAGGTTAGATTAGGTTTAGGTTAGGTTAGGTTAGGTTAATATTCAGGTGAAATTAGCTAGGGGTGCTAACCTTCAGGTGAGCCGAAGATTCTTGCGCCCGTATTATTAAACAACATCTTCCCTTGAATAGGGTCGTCGTGTTTCAACCCGAGTTTTAAACTAAATGAGTCCTGAGGGTCACCGCGGTACAGTAGTTAACGGGGCGGTGTGGCGGTAAAATGAACTAATTCCAATATTATAAATTTATTGGAATTAGTTCATTTTACCGCCACACCGCCCCGGACTGCGGTGTGCCTCAGGACTCATTTAGTTTAAAACTCGGGTTGAAACACGACGACCCTCTTCAAGGGAAGATGTTGTTTAATAATATGGGCGTCAAGGTTGTGAGTCGTATTTAGTGTTACATTTTGACCATGAGTTTAAAAGTCTGGTTCAACGACTCGTTTTATGGAGTGAAATTCGAACGAGTAATGAGACAATAGACGATAGAATAGAATAAGTGAAATAAAGAATTCAAGAGTCTATACCAAGTGCCTTTGTAGCTATGCGAAGAAAGCAATCATCGTGAGTGAACGAACTCCATCAAACAATAAACGATCGAAATAACAAATGACGAACTAACTCAGGAGTCTATACAAGTGAAGTAAGATTAAAGCAATAACACTATAAATAATATAAGGCATCCAAACCTCTTTAGCACAATCGAAGTGTATAATCATCAACAATAGACGATTAAAACTCAATAAATATTAACGACACGATGAATATCCAGACGTCTATACCAACAAAGTGTTTCGCCAACGAGGAAGTATTTAACAACCACAAACACGCTCCCTGTTGCTCACTTATTCCCCTCCCTCCCTCCCTTCCTCCCTCCCTCCCTATCCCCCACCCTTTCTCCCTCCTTCCCTCCCTCACCCCGGCAGAATTTTTAGGAACACGAAGTAAAAATAAATCAGTGAAAAAATTCTGCTTTTAAAATCTAATTCATGCACCTCCAGACAAGAGAAAGAGGATCAGTTTTCCCACAGAGGTGTGAAACCTGTTCGGCCTCCGTGAAACTGCTTGTATGTAAAAAAAAAATAGTAAAAAATTCCTGACGTCATTTTCCTGCCAGTTGAAAAAAGTTTGAAAAGATAAATGTTTGGGTTAGAGAGAGACCCTACACTCGCACCTATAACAATCCCCCAAATTAATCCTATAACACCTGGCCCATGACATCATTACACCTGGCCCTTAACGAGTGCCACAGGTATGCTAATGACCTCACCCAGGCACACGGAACGATCACCTGAGCCTAATTAGACCCCCGTGGATTGTTTTGGAATATTAGGGAGCACAGGTAAATGACTCAACTACCTGTGAAGTAATTAGTGAAGATGGATTTGGATGCCATTTGGTGATATTTTCTCGGGAGGAGGGGGGGGGGGTAATTAGGGGTGATTATTTTGTGTAATGGGGAAAAATTTATGATCATTTTATATGCAGGTAAGCAATTAAGAATATTTTACGCCCTGATAGACATGTAATGAACAGACATACAGACATACAGACATACACATTGCCACCGAGTTAATGGACCC
Source organism: Homarus americanus (assembly GCF_018991925.1). Classification (NCBI taxonomy): domain Eukaryota; kingdom Metazoa; phylum Arthropoda; class Malacostraca; order Decapoda; family Nephropidae; genus Homarus; species Homarus americanus. The sequence continues at coordinate 46,462 of NW_024757132.1, forward strand.
TATAGGAGATGCGGGGATTAGGACATGGACTCCCACACTCCAAGAGAAGCAGAGGAGGACACGCACGATGGCTGGTAGGATCATATTATAGCACTGAGATGAGACATTAAGACATGCGGTGAATAGGAGAAAAATTCTAATGGTAAAAATAGGTCGAAATAGACATTAGGGCACACTGAGGAAATAGGTTATAGCAGGCAGAAATTGATAGTCAAAACAGGACACGTCTCTGACAGGTTACAGACACACTCACGCGCTCGTTTAGGACACGTAATGGACATGAAAAATGGACTTGAGAAGGAGGGGGGGGGTATGTCCAAAGTCATAAATACGCACTCAGAGCCATCCTTGAATACATCATAAAGTTTGATTAAAAAAGTTTCGCGAACAAACACGCAAGCTGCTCCTGCTGACTTTGGGTGTGTGTGTGTGTGTGTGTGTGTGTGTGTGTGTGTGTGTGTGTGTGTGTGTGTGTGTGTGTGTGTGTGTTGGGGTATGTGTTAAATGAAGGGGCAGGGGTGTTAAGTGGAAGGATAGAAGAAAAAGAAAGGGGGGAAAGAGGGAGGAGGAGGAGGTAGGGAAGGAGAGGGAGAGGAGGAGGTAAAGGGAGGAGGGAGGGAGAGGTAAGGGAGGGCAGTAGGGAAGGGAGAGGGGGAGGAGGAGGGAGGGAGGGGAGGGGAGGGAGGGGGAGTGGAGAGAGGGGGGAAGGGAGAGAGAGGGGAGGGAGGGAGGGAGGTAGAAGGGAGAGGATGGAGGGAGGGAGGGGAGAAAAGGGAGATGGAGGGAGGGAGGGAGGAAGGGAGATGGAGGGGAGGGGGAGGGAGGGGGGGAGAGATGGAGAGGGAGGAGGAGAGGGAGAGGGGGAGGAGGGAGGGGGAGAGAGAGAGGGAAGGAGGTAGGGAAGGGAGAGAGGGAGGGAGGGAGGGAGGTGGGGAGGGGAGGGGAGGGGGAGGGAGTGGGGAGAGGAGGGAGGAGGGGAGGGAGAGATGGAGGGAGGGGAGGGAGGGGAGGGGGGAGGTGGAGGGGAGGGAGAGAGGAGGGAGGGAGGGAGGAGGGGAGGGAGGGAGGAAGGGAGAGGGAGGGGAG
>NW_024757132.1:52547-75439 GCF_018991925.1 Homarus americanus
GGTGGTCGAGCCATTACTGTTTCACACACACACACACACACACACACACACACACACACACACACACACACACACACACACACACACACACATGAAGGAGTGTGAAGTAAGTTCATATTTTACGCCGTTAAATATGGTGCCCAAGGAGCCCACAGCGTATGTCTGCCCGTGTTATGGGTAGTCTTTCTCTGGCGGTGAGAGAGAGAGAGAGAGAGAGAGAGAGAGAGAGAGAGAGAGAGAGAGAGAGAGACAGGAATGCCCTTTAAATAATTAGGGAGGAAGAGAGAGGCGATGATGCGTAAAAGAAACGAGAGACTTTACGACTCGCATTTAAATAGAGCCCGCCAAATCGATAAATATCCTCGCTAACTTGAAACCAGAAGCAGGTTGAAAACAGCCCCTGCCAATTTAAAAGAATAACCCCGGTGACTCAAAACACGCCTCTAGCTAAAAAAAAATAGCCCTGATAACTCATAAACAACAGCCACATCATTTTAAAAAAAATATAGCCCAGGAGTAAACCTACGTGGCTATATTTTTTTCTCAATAAATATTAACGTGTTGTTGTTTATTTTGTTTGTTTGTTTGTTTGTTTGTTTATTTTGTTTGTTTGTTTGTTTGTTTGTTTGTTTGTTCCGTTAGCGGCCTCCAGCTTTTTGTTTCTGTGGGTTGTTATAATATATTCTATTGTGTTTCGTTCATCTGCTGCTGGTTAGAATGGACTTTTCTGTCTGTCTTCTGTCTGTCTGCTTTCTTTCTCTCTCTCTCTCTCTCTCTCTCTCTCTCTCATTGTCTCTCGGTGCCATAGATCAAGTTTCTCAAGAAGTCAATCATGGGACACAACACCTGACGAGACACAACACTCAACACTACCCTGTAGTTGTCGACCCCGGTGAGAGAGAAATGAGAATGTGGGGGAGGGGGTGGGGTGTAGGAGAAGTGAGGGGGGGTGTGGGGTAGGAAGTGAGGGGGGTGGGGGGTGTAGGAGAAGTGAGGGGGTGTGGGGGGTGTAGGAGAAGTGGAGGGGGTGGGGTGTAGGAGAAGTGAGGGGGTGGGGGGGTGTAGGAGAAGTGAGGGGGGGTGGGGGGTGTGGGAGAAGTGAGGGGGGTGTGGGGGGTGTAGAGATGAGTGGGGTGTGGGGGTGTGGGGAGAAGTGAGGGGTGTGGGGGGTAGAGGAGAAGTGAGGGGGGGTGGGGGTGTAGGAGAAGAGAGGGAGTGGGGGGGTGTAGGGAGAAGAGAGGGGGGTGGGGGGTGTAGGAGAAGGAGGGGGGGTGGGGGTGGGGGTGTAGGGGAGGGTGGGGGGGGGTGGGGGGTGTAGGAGAAGTGAGGGGGGGTGGGGGTAGAGGAGAAGGAGGGGGGTGTGGAGGGGGGAAGGTGTGTGTAGGGGGGGTGTGGAGGGTCGGGGTCTTTTCTGCTTGTAAGAGAATACAGAGTGCATTAATTTCCTGTACTTTGAAGATGCCGCAGGAGCTACAGAGGTGCCTGTATTGTCCTGTAATACTTAAAGGCCTGCAGGTTATAAGAAGTAGGTCAGTCGTGTGGTAGTAGAGGGTGTGAAGGAGGGGGGAGGGAGGGAAGGAGGGAGGAGGAAGGAAGGAAGGGAGGGAAGGAGGGAGGGAAGGAGGGGGGGAGGGAAGGAAGGATGAGGGAGGGAAGAATGGAAGAAAGGAGGGAGGAAGGAAGGAGGAGGGAAGGAGGAGGGAAGGGAGGAGGGAGGGGAGGAAAGGGGAGGGAGGAGGAGGAAGGGAAGGAAGGAAGGAAGGAAGGAGGGAGGAAGAGGAAGGGAGGGAAGGAAGAGGAGGGAGGAAGGAGGAAGGGAAGGAAGGAGGGAGGGAGGGAAGGAAAGAGGGAGGGAGGAAGGAAGGAAGGAAGGAAGGAAGGAAGGAAGGAAGGAAGGAGAGAATGAGAGAGAGAGATAGAGAGAGTTGGATCACCGGTAACGTGTCTGGGTCTGTACTGGGATGGCTGGGATCGTGTTCATGTGCACTAAGTCGGATTACAAGACTCTCCCAGTCCTATATTTGAGACGACTATTCCATTCCTAGTGTGTGTGTGTGTGTGTGTGTGTGTGTGTGTGTGTGTGTGTGTGTGTGTGTGTGTGTGAATGGCTAGGATAGGTTGAAAAAAATTTTAATATACGGTAAATGAGATTAATGAACCCCGAATGAACCTGGAGTGAATCCTAACGAACCCAGAATGAACCTGGAGTGAATCCAACGAACCCAGAATGAACCTGAGTGAATCCTAACGAACCCAGAATGAACCTGAGGAATGCAACGAACCCGAATGAACCCGAGTGAACTTAACGAACCCCTAATGAACTTCAAACGACAAATCGGTTCATGATAGAGGCGAGGGTTTACTTAGGTTAGGTTAGGTTAGGTTAGGTTAGGTTAGGTTAGGAAGTACATTATAATTACATAGAGCAACAAGGAGCCAACTGGTGTCGTATTTCTCACAAAAGTTTTCTGATAAACATTAAAAAACAATTTATAAATTATCTGCAGGAAGATCAGTTACCTTAATGAATATAAAGTTTATTCATTAGTAAGGATTTTATTTATTGGTCGAAAGATATTAAGAGGAAATCGCTTTACTGAGGGAGAGAGAGAGAGAGAGAGAGAGAGAGAGAGATAGATAAGTCAATTGGCAGATAGATAAGTAGATAAATGGAAGATAGTTAGATCGATAGATAGATAGATAGAGAAAAGCAAGACTAATCAACACTGTAAAACAAACACTGTACCTTCTCTCCTCCCTCTCCTTTCCTTCCTTTCTCACTCTCTAATCACCCCGGCACTTGACAAGGCAATTAAAGGCAGTCTACCAGTAAGTAGTTCGGAGGCTGTTAGCATATTTAACGACTGGAGACTAAGAGGAGGGAGGGTGAAGGAGAGGTGAGGGGGAAGTGAGAGGGAGAGATGAGAGAGAAGTGAGAGGGAGAGATGAGAGGGAAGTGAGGGAGAGATGAGAGGGAAGTGAGAGGGAGAGATGAGAGGGAAGTGAGAGGGAGAGATGAGAGGGAGAGGGAGATGAGGGAAGTGAGAGGGAGAGATGAGAGGGAAGTGAGAAAGGAAGAGAAGGGGAGAGGGAGAGGTGAGGAGATGGAAGAGGAAGAAGGGGAGATAAGGGTGAGGGAGATTGGGGGGAGGGAGAGAGAGGGGAAGAGGGGAGAGAGGGAGAGGTGAGGGGAGAGGGAGAGAGAAGCGGGAGAGAGGAAAGGCAAGGGGGATGGGAAAGGGTGAGGTGGAGGGAGAGGAGGATAGGGGACGAAGGGAGAGGAGAGGGAGAGAGAGATGGAAGGGGAGAGTCAAATTAAGAAGGGAAGGGAAGGAAGGAAGAGGTGAGAGAGAGGGAAGTGAGAGGGAAGGGGGAGAACGGGAGATGAGGTGGAGAAGTAAGGGAGAGGGAATTGAGGAGAGAGAGAGAGAGAGAGAGAGAGAGAGAGAGAGAGAGAGGGGAGAGAGAGAGAGAGAGAGAGAGAGAGAGAGAGAGAGAGGGACACAGGTGAAAAACACTGTTAATGAAATATTTACCTGATCCTCGTTCTTCATCAAATATTTTACGAACTAGACGCAATATTGGACACCGTCTATGTGTACGTGTAGATATACGTCCATGTGTGTGTATAGAGCAAACATGTGCATAATATTTTTTTAACTCAACAGGAAGTGGAATAAATCATCTTTATATAGAAAAAATAGATAACTAATAGTGTTTAACTTAAGAAGAATTACGAGAAAGAATGTGGGGAAATTTCAAGGACAGGTTTGTTGACATAATATCTTGTTTATTGTATATAAGACTCTTCTGTGTGTGTGTGTGTGTGTGTGTGTGTGTGTGTGTGTGTGTGTGTGTGTGTGTGTGTGTGTGTGTGTGTGTGTGTGTCCGGCTCTCTCTCACTCTCTCTCCAACATACTTCAAAATCATCTTCATAAATATAAAATAATTTAAGATATCTGTTAACATTTTAATTGAAGGTTTCACCTCTGAGTACGATAACTTAACCCCTTGAGTACGATAACTTAACCATTGAGTACGATACCTTAAACCCCTTGAGTACGATAACTTAACCCCTTGAATACAATTACAGTACTTAACCCCGTGAGTACGATAACTTAACCCCTTTGAGTGCGATTTTATTATGACATTCAGAAGAGACTTACACAGTCACCACTGCCGCACATTATTCCGTAAATTTCACAAATGATGAAAAAAAAAATAATACGAACTAGAAAAGTCATTAATTTACTCACACGAAAAAAGAAAAGAAAGTTGCATTCATTAGCGAGATAATTTATTCATTTTTAATTCATTGTTTTCATATATTAGAGAAATAAATGGATCGTCTGCATGTACTAAATTATTTATTAAGTGATTTAGCTTATTTAAACGATTGATAATAGTTGATTTATATCGTAGGTAAAATAAATAAGAATTATTTTATTGTTTGAGAGTTATGATGTAAACAAAGAGGAAGGACAATATATATTTTTTTCGTGTAGTGATTCAGGTGAAGAAGAATAACAACATGCAAATTATAGCGGGGTCGGTTAATTGGGGCGAGGTGGTTAATTTGGAGGGACGGTTCATTTTCGCGAGGCTGTTAATTTGGCGTCCGGGATGGTTAATCTGGTGCGAGTGTAGACGAGGTGTCACGTAGAGAAAGGTGCGAGAGATGTGTCGTCTTCCACACCAACACAACAACATGGCCGCTCCTGCAACACAACAACAACAACAACATGACCACTCCTGCAATACAACAACAACATGGCCGCTCCTGAACACAACAACAACAACAACAACATGACCACTCCTGCAACACAACAACATGGCCGCTCCTGCAACACAACAACAACAACAACAACATGACCACTCCCAACACAACAACATGGCCGCTCCTGCAACACAACAAAAACAACAACAACATGACCACTCCTGCAACACAACAACATGGGCTCCTGCAACACAACAACAACAACAACAACATGACCACTCCTGCAACAACAACATGGCTGCTCCTGCAACACAACAACAACAACATGGCCGCTACTGCAATACAACAACAACATGACCAACCTGCAACACAACAACAACAACATGGCCGGTCCTGCAACACAACAACAACAACATGACCAATCCTGCAACACAACAATAACAACATGGCCGCTCTTGCAACACAACAACAACAGCGCGGCTCCTACAAAAACAAACAGGCTGCCGTAACACAACAACAAAACGGCCGCCTCGTAACTTAACAACAACACGGCCGCTCCTACAACACATGAACAACAACATGGTCGCATCTACAACTCAACAAGCTTTATACAGAGACAGACAGGAAGACAGACACAAACAGATAGCAAGACAGACAGACAGACATAGACAGTAAGCTAAAAATATAGAGTGTTGGATAGACAGACAGGCAGAGTTATCATGACAGACAGACACACCTACATTATGATAAACATACAGAAAGACAGACAGACAGACAGACAGACCAACACACAGCAAGACTGACAGAAGTAAATGTATTAACTGCTTGCCCCTTTTATCCTATGAGGGGGGGAATAATCAGCAAACAGCAGGAGTAATATGTTGCTAACTTGAAGGAGAACCCTGCTGTAAAAGGCCTTAAGCGACGGGCAAAATCTGGAACCGCAGGTAGTTTGACACTTGGAGAATAAAGAGAGAGAGAGAGAGAGAGAGAGAGAGAACACATGCAATATAAACTTTTGGTAGTAAACTGTACAACGCGGACATAACACTGATGGTCACGTTTTAATGATGAACCAAGCATAAGTGTGTGTGTGTGTGTGTGTGTGTGTGTGTGTGTGTGTGTGTGTGAATAATTAATTTTGGCCACGTACAGCGGCTAGTTTATTGTGCACTCCATACTCACCCTGTGACCGATAGCGCCGCAAAAGGATTGCAGAGTACAGGTCACAAAGGATGTGTAGAAATGTCCCCAGTGGTCAGGATATTATGGCATTGAAGATTACAGAGCATTTACAGTATATAGTGTGATGAGTTCTGTGCGCACACACACACACAATTGCCAGCTATAACACCATTAACAGCTAACATGGGGTTAAGTGAATTACAGAAGTTAATAGTGTACTGCAGAGGGTAAGTCCGCTCTCATTCTCATTCATCTCTCATCTCCTCACTTACCTCTCACTTATTTCTCAGTCCCTCTCAAATTCTTTTCACACCTCCTCACTTCCCTTACCCCTCTCCCTCACCACCCACCCTTCCCCCTTGCTTACATGTTGGGTTGGTTGTTGTTTGTTTGTATGTTTTAATATGTGTACTGAAGATATGGTGTGTGTGTGTGTATTGTGTGTGTGTGTGTGTGGTGTGTGTGTGTCTTGTGTGTGTCTGTGTATATTTGAGCACATAAGTACTCATACACACTTGACCTTTATCACACAACACACACACACACACACACACACACACACACACACACACACACACACACACACACACACACACACACACACACCGTGCGTAAATTACCTCTAAACTCAAGAGGGAGTTAACCACCGGACATCATAACTCAATCGACATCACAAACTCAACAGCTCTGATCTCACCCCGTCAAAGGCAAGATTTGAGGGGGGAAAAAAACTCTGCCCAGTTCCTCCGTGTGCCATAGAGGAGTCGCTGCAGCAGTTTATTGGCGAAAAACGTCTTTGGAGAGATAAGAAAATTCCCTTTGTTTATATTGGGCTCGTTGTCAACAAAGATGGCCGCCCTGCCAGCCTGATGAGAACCAGCACTGTTTGTCGACGGTGATTTTCGGAACACTTTCTTTATGGCCTTCTCAAGTGCTCTCTCTGTATCCAATTTATTTCCATCTTTATTCTTTTTGATCCCAAACTGTTTATTTTATTACATCCGACGGGATTTATATGAGAGTAAATCGCAAAGTTTTATTTGCAGAAGACTCAACAAAGGTGCCCGCCTCACTACCCAGATGAGTTCCAGCACTGTTTGTCCGCCAGACTTTCGAAACACTTTCTTTTTGTCGTCATGAGTGCTATCCAGAAATCCAATTTGCTTTCGTTTCTTATCTCAAGAGAATATATTTATAACTTATTCCTTTACTTATTTTAATAGTTAAATCTACAAAAATAAAAGATGTTTATTCGTCTATATTTTCAGAAATGAGACCCATTAGAACTGGGGCCCAATAGAACTGGAGCCCATTAGAACTGGGGCCCAATAGAACTGGGGCCCAATAGAACTGGGGCCCACAGAACTGGGGCCCAATAGAACTGGGGGCTCTGGCAGAACATGGGGCCTGGCAGAACTGGGGCCCATTAGAGCTGGGGGCCCACAGAACTGGGGCCCAATAGAACTGGGGCCCATTAGAACTGGGGGCCTGACAGAACTGGGGCCCACAGAAAGCTCATTGGAACGGGGCCCATTAAACTGGGGGCCCAATAGAACTGGGGCAGAACTGGGGGCTCAAAAAGAACTGGGGTCTGCTAGAACTGGGGCCCAATAGAACTGGAGCCTATTAGAACTGGAGCCCAACAGAACTGGGGTTTGGCTAGAATCAGCCCAATAGAACTGGAGACCTATAGAACTGGGGCTGGCTAGAATCAGCCCAATAGAACTGGGGCCCATTAGAACTGGGGCCCATTAGAACTGGGGACCCAAAGAACTGGGGCCCATTAGAACTGGGGCCCATTAGAACAGCCCATTAGAACTGGGGCCCACAGAACTGGGGCCTGGGCCAAAACTGGGGCACATTAGAAGTTGGACACTTAAAACTAGGACCCATTAGAATTGAACCCAATAGAAATGGGGCCAGAACAGTCGACAGAATCAGAAGCTGCTCCATTAGAACTAGGACCCTTTAGAACTTGGGGCTGATAGAACTGGGGTCTACAGAACTGGGGCCCCAATAGGAATCAGACCATTAGAAATGGAAACATTAGGAATTGGGGCCCATTAGAATCAGACTATTAGAATCAGATCTATTAGAACTAGGACCCTTTAGAACTAGGGCCCATTAGAACTAGGACCCTTTAGAACTAGGGCCCATTAGAACTAGGGCCCATTAGAACTAGGGCCCATTAGAACTTGGGCCCATTAGAACTTGGGCCCATTAGAACTTGGGCCCAGTAGGCATTAACATGAACTATCACAAAAAATTTAACCCATACATCTTGCGCTAAAACAGATATTAACACAAATATGTAAACAAAAAATATTAAACCCAAATATTAGCAGTAAATAAAACATACTGTAAGTTACAATATACACTGCATATATATATATTAATATATTTTTTTTACGGGGATCAGCCCACCCGGGCACAGGTCATCGACCCACATCGGCCTGGGGGAATAGAGAAAAAGAAATAAAAAAGGAAAGAAAAGACTATTAATCTACACCACGAAGATGCCAGAAAACCAGCTTTTTAAAGTGAGACAAATTGCATGAGTGTGGAAATACAGAAGAAGGCAGAGCATTCCACAGTTTGGCGCTGTGAGGAATGAAGGATATACTATAACGGGTTATTCTAATGTGACCGATATCTACAGAGAAACTGTGGACACCGAGGGCATGACGTGTGTTACGAGCCCACGGCCCTGCCGGAGGTACGCAGGATGCTAAATCCACCGACCATTGCCAGCTAAAGTACCTGTATAAGAGAGACAGTGAAGGAACACTGCAGCGACGAGAAAGGGGGAAAAGATTACCAACTAAAGTAAGTATTAAAAGCATTAAAATAAAACATAAAAAAACCCACTAACGAAAAAAACACCATTAATTAACGCGTATTAAAGTCTCCAGGTATTAAAATTAACAAGTATTCTAAAATAAAAACCAAAAACTGCATTTCAACTTTCATCATTTTGGTTCAGGTATTAATATTTTGATCCTGTCAGAGCTTTGCATTAATTACGTCTCCACCTGTAAGTATATCCGTGTATTTTGACGGACGCTCTCGGATATACTGCACGAGTATAGTTAGGTGGGGGTGGGGGGTATTCAGGGAGGAGGAGGGGGGGTGTGAGTGAGAGGGGTGTGAGAGGTGAGAGGAGGGTGTGAGAGGTGAGAGGAGGGTGCGAGAGGTGAGGGAGGGGAGGTGAGGAGGGGTGTGAGGGGAGGGAGGTGGAGAGGTGAGAGGAGGGTGGAGAGATGAGGGTGGTGGAGGAGGTGTGTGGGGGTGGGGTGAGGAGGGTGTGAGGGTGGAGGAGGGGGGTGGAGGAGGGTGCGAGGAGGAACCTGCGTCCTCACCACCACAACAAGACCGCGACAACAGCCCACAACTGAGAAACTTGGCTGACTTGAGAAAATTGGATAAGTTTCAACGGGAATTAAAAGGAAGGAAGTGAGGCGATGGGGAATATGAGGAGGAAGAAATATGTGTGTGTGTGTGTGTGTGTGTGTGTGTGTGTGTGTGTGTGTGTGTGTGTGTGTTTGTGAGGCCTAGGGTCAGTTTGTAACAAGGTAGCTGATTGGTTGGCAGACGAACACCACAACCAAACACCCTCATATTTAATCTATCGTATTTATATCATGATGTTATAAATGATAATAATAACTATACTGTGAAACATTGGTAATGCAAAATAACCTAAAGAGAAAAAAATTAAAATAACAAGAAAAATGAAAGAAAAAAAAGACCTGTTCAGATATTCCATTAAGAAGAGAGAAAGGAAGAGAGAGAGGCAGTTGATATACATATCTCCTTCTTCTCTTCCTTCCTTCCTTCCTTCCTTCCTTCCTCCTTCCTCATCCAGTGCCAGGCTTAATGATGAGGTTTTGATACAGTGAGAGGGGAGGAAGAGTGAGGGGGAGAGGGAGGGAGGGTGAGAGGGAGGAGTGAGAGGGAAAGAGGTGGGGAGGGAAGGAGGGTGAGAGGAGGGTGAGAGAGGGATGGGGTGTGAGAGGGAGGGAGGGTGAGAGGGAGGAGGAAAGGGAGGAGAATGAGAGGGAGGGAAGGAGAGAGAGTGAGAGGAAAGGAGAATCAGAGGGTGAGGTTGTCAGCAGAGTTTCTCCATTCCCGTCACAAGTCGTATAACACAACCAATGGACCAGCTAGATGATATAATAATTGACCAATCAGCGATCCTGCCCAGTTGTGACTAATGGACCAATGACAACACTCCTTTCATGTGGGTTCTATTTACTTCCAAGCTCACCAGCAGTCAATGGTAGTTAGGTGAGGTCAGGTCAGGTTAGGTTAGGTTAGGTGAGGTTAGGTTAGGTTAGGTTAGGTTAGATAAGATGAAGTTAAGTTAAATCAGGTTCAGCTTAATTAAGTTAAGTTTTATTAAGTTAAATTAGGTTATATTAATCAATTTAAATTAAATCAGGTTAGTTTAAGTTAGGTTACCGTTAGGGTGGTTACTCTACAGGTGATCCAAACTTCCTTCAGAACACACACACACACACCACACACACACACACACACACACACACACACACACACACACACACACACACAGTTAGACAAGATACAGTAATCAAGGTTTTGTAAACTTTCCAACGTAATTTACAGAAGAATTATTTTTCCTCTCTTTACCAGCATTTGTTTTGTCTACCTGTGTCCCGTATCGTACCTGAAGATTAGACACCCTAATTTATTTCACTTGATGATTAAACACCACAATTTACTTCACCTGTAGATTAGACACCCCGCACCTCTCAGAAAAAACACCCCCCAAAAAAAAATCAGAAAAATATGAAATAAAACAAAATTTAAACCATAAAACCAGGAAAAACACACCAAAAGTAAAAAAAAAAACCTAAAAGAAAAAAAACCCACCAGAATCAACCCACCAGTAAAACCGTCAAAATACAACCCATCTACTGTGTTCACATTTTTTAAACCCAACTTTAAACCAAATAAAACACCCATAAAACACTAACTAACAACAGGAGGAGCATTTGTTGTACCAGAAAAAATACAAACCAAACTATTTTTTTTTGTGTGTGTAAAAAAAACCCCCCACTTAAACCCACAACATAAACCACTCACTTGAAGTAGTAAACCGTTGTCGTAGCCAAAGAACGGTACCGTATAGGTCATCATCCATATGTTGCCTCCACCACAGTCAAAGTAAGGCTTACTCCAGCGGCCGTCATCGTAGTTAACTGAGAGAATCTCCTCCTCTACCCTCTCCGTGTGGGCGGTGTTGTTCCACGTGTAGGTGTGGTAGCCTGTGGGAGAGAGAGAGGATTAGTTGGGTGGGAGAGAGGAAGTGGTTGGGTGGGAGAGAGGGAGAGTTAGTTGGGTGGGAGAAGTGTGAGAGGGTGGTAGCCTGTGGAAAAGGGACAGAGAGAGGCTAGAGAGAGAGAGAGAGACCTGTAATAAACACAACAGTAACCTCACCTGGCCCACCTTGTCTAAATCAATATTCATCAGTGTGTCAATAATGGCTTATCCCACACGAAGTCTGGCGAACGTACGACGGGGTCAAGCGAAACTACACAACATCGGATCGCCATCAAACATAGACATACATCCATACTGACAATCAAATATACAGACCAACAGACATAAGAATACAGACATAGAAATAGAATATATACAGCCAGACATAGACAGGTGAGGGTACAGGTAAATAAGAGTGATAATTAGGGACGACTCACCTGTTTAGCAGCGACCCCTACCTTGGCCTTGACCTAGTGACGCCACGATCAATAGGGGGCTTCCTCTACTATTGCTATGCCAAGTTTTGCAATGTTACAGGAGGGTCAACTAGCGCACATAACAACTAATCACCCCCCTTGTACTGCACGCAACTCATCGTTTGATAATAACTACTGCTGATGGGCTCAATTAGGGTTCACTAAAGGGTTCAGTATTTAATTAGAAGTTTAATTTAAAGTCTTGTGAAAAACATACAACAATTTAATAGTTTTCTGCCTAAAATATCTATGTAGAATCGCCCTAATAAACGATGTCGATATCATAACACACACACACACACACACACACACACACACACACACCTCACTTGACATTCATAGAAAAAGTAAAGAGTGTAAGGGGTGACCTCAAAGAAACTATCATGACATAAAACACGTGTGATTTTAATTGACGCTCCAGGAACCAATTGTTTTTATAATTACTTCAACACAGAGAGAGATTCAAACTCTAAAGTGTATTTTTTCCCACAACATAAAACAGAATATTTATTTCCCTTTACAACTGAATAAAAACAAAATAGAAGCCCTTCTTTTATTTAGTGGTTTAATCTGTCCGCCAGGTGTTAAAACCCACGTAAAGTTTATCCCCAGCGAGAAGGAGTGTCACTTGACGCTCTCACTGCCACTACTTTTCTGTGTTTCTGAGGGAGAAAAATCCATGGCTTAAAAAGGTTGATTTTTAATTTTTATTGGTGAGGCCTCTCTCTCTCTCTCTCTCTCTCTCTCTCCCTTCGTGTTTGTCTATTCCTTTGTCCATGTATGTATGTGTGAGTGTATGTATGTATGTATGTATGTACACTACAAGAAACAAATACATACACACATACAGCCTTCAAGGACAAACTCACACGCAAGAAAAAGTTGTAAGAGGGTTGATTTTTATATCTGGGTAGAATGTTGAGATAGTTGGGAGGAGGGGAGAGGAGGAGAGAGACAGGGAAAGGATAAGGAAGGGAAGGGGAAGGGGAGGGGAGAGAAAGAGACAGAACGATAAGGGGGGGAGGATGAGGACGAAGAGAGAACAGACAGGGAAAGAAAAGGAAGGTGGGAGGAAGACAAAAGGAGGTGGGGGATAGTACGAGGGGTGGGGAGGGGGAGGGGGGGGGAGGGGGGGAGGGGAGGGGGGAGGGGAGGGGAGGGGGAGGGAACAGAAACAATGATGGCAAAATTCCTATTAAGGAAAAAAGCGATACTGAACTTGGAGGAGACTAGTGAGAATTATTTTCTGGCCAGAGAAACACGTCTTTGTTTGTACACACACACACACACACACACACACACACACACACACACACACACACACACACACACACACACACACACACACACACACACACACACACACACACACACACACACACACAAGCTGAGTGTTATCATATATAAATTGTCCGAAAAAAATGCATAAAAAAACAATATAACTTAAAATAGAAAGATAATAATAGACACACATGTAAAGAATGAAGAAGAGGAGATAGAAAATAAATAGACGAATGGATAAAAGAGTAGACAGATAGAAGTGACGGGATTATTAGCGAGAGACACTGTGTACGGGTCGTCAGAGGTCATATTTTTATAACAGCAAGAACAATAGTGTAGAGAGAGAGAGAGAGAGAGAGAGAGAGAGAGAGAGAGAGGAGGAGAAGAGAGAGAGAGAGAGGCAGATGGAATGGCTTGAGACATGGAGGTGGCAGTACGCACAGAGTGAGACAGAGGTGCCAGAGTGGGAGAAGAGGGAGAGGTAACAGTAGGGGAGTGAAGAGTAGGAGAGGCGAGGCATTGTAGGAGAGGCGAGGGAGAGTAGGGAGAGGCGAGTGTATAGGGAGAGGCGAGGGAGGAGGAGAGGAGGCATTGTAGGGAGAGGCGAGGGGAGAGAGGGGAGGGAGGTAGGAAGAGGCGAGGGGAGTAGAGAGGCGAGGCATTGTAGGGAGAGGAGGAGGGAAGGGAGAGGCGAGGGAGGTAGGGAGAGGTGAGGCATTGTAGGGAGGAGGGAGTGTGGAGAGGCGAGGCATTGTAGGGAGAGGTGGGAGGGAGAGGCAGAGAGGAGGGGAGAGGGAGGGGAGAGGCGAGGGAGAGGGAGAAGGAGGCATTGTAGGAGAGGAGAGCAGAGAAAGGGGAGGCAAGGGAGAGAGGGAGGGAGAGGCAAGGAGGAAGAGGCAGAGGGGTGTAGGGAGAGGCGAGTATTGTGGGAGAAGGAGGAGTGGGGAGTGCACAGGGGAGAGGCAGGGAGGGAGAGGGAGGCTGTAGGGAGAGGCGAGGGAGGTAGGGAGAGGGCGTGAGGGAGAGGCAAGGGAGGTAGGAGAGGCGAGGGAGTGTAGGGAAAGGAGTGAGGGAGAGGCAAGGGAGAGTGAAAGAGGCGAGGAGGTAAGAGTAGAGGAAGAGGGAGAGGCGAAGGGAGAGGATAAAAAGAATAGGGAGAAGGGAGTAGGGAGAGGTAGGAGAGGGAGAGGGAGAGAGGAAGGATAGGGAGAGAGAGATGATTGCTTGTATTATTTATCATCTCTCTCTTCTGTTACGCAATACATGCCGGTGTATTAATAGGCTTAACCCCCTGTCTCTTCTTATCTCACTGTCTCAGGTGATCTCTCAGTTTAGTCAATGTTTGTTTGTCATCTATCACTGGTGGGCGGTGTCTGTCTCACGGGGAAAATGTTAAAATTCTCCCATGACCAGTAGACCCGAGCCTAACCTAACGTAAACCTAACCTAACCTAACGTAAACCTAACCTAACGTAAACCAACCTAACCTAACCTAATCTGCCACACTACCAAGACGATCAACCAGGGTAAATTTTTTTTTATTAAGTTGAAAATCCGTTATATCGGGGGTTCGTTAGATGAACCCCATATAATAGAATATATGGGGAGACAAGTCGGGAGGTTTACTGTATAGGCGTGTTGGGATACTGAGAGAGAGAGAGAGAGAGAGAGAGAGAGAGAGAGAGAGAGAGAGAGAGAGAGAGAGAGAGAGAGAGAGAGAGAGAGAGAGATTTTACATTCATCTTTTCGTGTTACATTTGTCGCTCTTAGGAGGTAATTGAAATAATGAAAGCCGAGGGTTAAGTGCATTACCTGATCTGTGCAACATGCTGAATTGCAAACCACATCGGCCTCTACCTCCCTCCCTACCTAACCTACTCTCCCATGTGTTGCATTTTGTAAACACAGATTATGACTTTGCTGTTATTGTTGGCGTTAGTGTTGACTTTTTTTTTGGTAAACACGAGGGAGCCATTTTCGTTCATAATGTTAAATGAAATGCTCACCCCATGTCTGTCTGTCTGTCTGTCTGTCTGTCTCTCTGTCTGTCTGTCTCTGTTACCCCTGTAAATCACAAACAAAACGCCCATCTCTAACAAACTACACCCGAAAATATACAAACTGTGTTGGTCAGACCCGGGTGGATACATCCATCAACAATGACAATCTTTAAAACTGTATAACACAGTGTCTATGTGAGCCTATCCCAGCATAACTCTCAAACCAACACACACAAACAAACGGTGTCTGTCAGTCCATAGCTAATAGATCCGACACCCTCCACACAAAACACACATACACCAAACACAGACACCACAATCTCTCTCAAACTGCCAGTAATGACATTATCAACATCAGCTGTCCTCCCCAAGCCAGCTTATTACCCCATCCCCTACTGCCATCCCACCCTACCCACCAGCCACCCCCCACTCTCCAACCACCCTCCCTTCCAAAACACCCACCACAAACCATTCCCCACCTTTCACCAACCTCCCGTCTCCCCTGCTCTAACTCTCCTCCAACCCACCACCACCTCCTCCCCATCCCACCCTACCCATCCCTAGAGACACGATGCCATTTTTAACCCTATATAATCGCCCTTCATTGTCCTTCAGCCATCCAATTACACTAGTTGGATGAACAATTGTACCAACCATCCATAAAGGGAGGCGGCAATAGTGAGCACAAAGTGATTTCGGACGATTTGGCGAATAGGAAGATTATTATTTTTTTGTTTTTTTGTAATCTTGTATAAGTCAGCGTTTGACAACAGCCCTGGGTGTAATTGTGAACGCGAGATTTATCGGTACAGTGTAATTGTGAACGTAGATTTATCGGTGTATAGTGTAATTGTGAACGTAGATTTATCGGTGTATAGTGTAATTGTGAACGTAGGTTTATCGGTGTATAGTGTAATTGTGAACGCTGGATTAATGCATAGAACGTAACTACGAAAGCGGGATGATTAAGAATCGTGGAATGATTTTGAACACTGGACAATTGTGACTAAAGACTGAACACAAATATGGAAAGACCTTTAAGGGATACACGTACAGCCTCTGTTATTACACAAACAAACACGTTCACCTGTACACAAACAATACACACTGTACACAAACAACTATGCACACTGTACACAAACAATACACACTGAACACAAACATCTATACACACTGTACACAAACCATACACACTGCACAAACAGCTATACACCTCCACAAACACCAACCCATGTGGACTCTTATACACACAACTATGCGTCCGAAAGGTAAGCAAATGTCAGATCAGTAATCAGGTCTTCCTCTGACATTCGGATATCGACCAACACATAAGTGATTCATTTCGCGGAAGTCAGTTGGCGAGCCATTTCACGGTTCACTATTGGCGATTTGCTCTTCTGTTTGGATTTAATGTTTTTTGTGTTTTATTTACGTACAACCTGTTTTTTTTTACATTTATAAGTTTAAATTAATGTGTTTTTTTGACATTTATAAGTTAAAATTCTACATACAAATTCCATATAAATGTAACTCTTTTTTTTTACATATATTTGACGTAAAGGATAAAATTTTTACGTACTGTATATATGATTGTAAAACAGGATTTTTTTATATTTTTCATGTGTAAAATAAAACCAATAAACACATTAATTTTACATTATTTTTACCACAGGTCGAGTGATAGTCTAACATGTATGCTCTCCCACTACCAGCCATCTCTCCTCCTCCCAGCTATTCTCCTCCAGCCATCCTCCTCCAGCCACCTCCCTCCTCCCTCCAGCTATTCTCCAGCCATCTCCTCCTCCTTACAACCCTTTTCTCATCTCTCCAGCTATCTACCCTCCAGCCACCTCTTCTCCCCTCTCCAACCTCACCAGCCACCTTAGCTAGTTTTAAAAAGACTAATGACTCCATCTTTGAAATGAAAATCGACAGCCAGTTTTACAAGACTAAAATGACATCATCCTAGCTCTAAAAATGAGATAGCTTTAAAAACTCCGTAACCATACCAGTGAGATAAAATATTTACTTTAGCTCTAGAAAAAGTAAGATATCTTTAAAAGCCATATTGTACACCTTTATCTATTCCGACACTGTTAATTAAAAATGCTGTATATTATTATTATTATTATTATTATTATTATTATTATTATTATTATTATTATTATTGGTAGTAGTAGTAGTAGTAGTAGTAGTAGTAGTAGTAGTAGTAGTAGTAGTAGTTAATACTCATCATCAGCCACTACCACTAATATAACTCTTACCATCATCAGTAAAACGGAACTAAATTTTTTTAACACAGATCTCACGATAAACTCTACGGTCGCCACGTTAGGTTTCACTTACTCAGCTCTCGTCTATTTACTCTCTTAGTTTATTTACTGTCTACATACATACATACATACATACATACATACATACATACATACATACATACATACAGTTGAGGTAATACATAATAGTGCTAGAATACAATTTTCTGACGATAATAAAAGTCTGTTATAAACCACGAGTGAATAATGATATAAGTTTTTTGGACGTGTTGGATCAGGACGTCGGGAAATTTACAAATGTTTTCGGCATTTTGAGGGAAGAATTTTCCTAATTGATTTAATGAAAGGTTTTGTGTCCTAACAAAGAAACATTTATTCACATGCTCTCTCTCTCTCTCTCTCTCTCCCTATCTTTGCATTTTTCTGCTTTTCTCTCTGTCTCTCTCACCTTCCTGCTTTCACTCTATCTCACCTCATTCTCTGCTTTTCTTTTTTTCTCTCTCTCTCTCGTCTTCCTGCTTTCTCTCTTTGTCTCCTCTCCTCTCTCATTCCTTTACCCTATCTTTCTTTCTTTCTGTCTGTCATCCTCCTCTCACTCTCCCTTTCTTTATCTATGTCTCCCTCCTATTTCTCTATTTCTGTCTGTCTCCCTCCTTTACCTCTTTCTTTCTCCCTCTTCTCTCTCTCCAAAGGGGAGGGTGAATAAGAGGTCATTGGGCAGGTTTGGCAAGAACTCCAATGATGAGCTTGCACATATCTCTCTCTCATACTAATCCCCACACTCTTCCCATCACCCCATCTTCTATTCCTCGTTCCTCCCTCACTCACCCCTCGCCCCTCTCTCTCCCACCCTCCCTAACCTCCCTACACCTACCACCATCTTGACACCCCTCACCCTCCCTTCCCTCCTACCATCACCCCAATCCCCCACCTATCCCCCTAGCCTCCCTACACCACCCTCCTATCACCGGCACCACCACCACCTTCTCCCTGCAGTGAACTATCCACCTTAACGTTATCAACTGATTTATCTTGGCTGTGGTGTCCCTAACTCGTGTTTATATGGATGGTCTTATGTGTAGGAGAGAGAGAGAGAGAGAGAGCACCCACTGCGACATTCTCCACATCTTACCTGGATAGTACAGGTACTCAGGTCTTCTCAAGTATCTCACAGGTCTTACTTACCTGCTTCTCTCTCTCTCTCTCTCTCTCTTTCGTTCTCTGTCACTTTTCTCTTTACTTCCCTCCATCTTGTTTATTATCCTGTGTCTCTCTCCTGTCTCATTCATCAACATTATCTGTGTCCTGTACTCTCGCCCTTTATGCTCTCCTTCCCTCCCTCTCTCCTTCCTTCACCTTCCTTCCTTCCTACCCCCTCCTACGTCTCCTCCCTCTTTTCACCTCTTTATTTCTCCCTTCCTTCCTTCCTCCCTCCTTCATTTTCACCCTGCTCCTTCCCTCTTTCTTCCTTTCTTTCTCCCTTTCTCCTTCCCTTTCTTCCTTCCCTCCTTCTTCTTCCCTCACCCTTCCATCCCTCCTGCTCCCTTTCCTTCTTATCACCCCGTCCTTCCCCTCCCTTCCCACCTCCTCCTCCTACTTTTCCTCCCTGCTCCCTTCACCCATTCCTCCCTCACTTCCTCCCAGAGCCTCTTAAATACATCCAACTCCTCCCATTTCTCTCTCCCTCTCTCACATTCCTTTCCTCTTATCCCTCCCTCACTCTTGTCCTCACTCTCTCTCTCTCTCTCTCTCTCTCTCTCATTCCTTTATTCACCTCTTACTGTCCCTCCTTCCCTCTTCCTTCATCTCACTCGTCCTTCCCCCTCCATCTTACCCATATCCATCCCTCTCACTCCCATCTTTCCCCTCCATCTCTCGTACTCTTCTTCCCTCCCTCTCTCTCTCTCTTCTCTCTTACTCCCCACCCCCCTTTCACACCACCCCTTCCCACTCCTTACCTCTCACTCATCGCCTCTCCCTCTCACCCCTCTCCTCACAGCTGCTACAACACTCTCAACTTGTGAACGTCTTTGTGTGTTTGCAAGGAACTTGGGATGCTGTATGTCTACTTATGTCTGGCTTTATCACTAACGCTTCACTACTACGTCTGTTTTCTAATAACATCTCCAACTTAACCTAACCTAATCTAATCCAACCTTGATATGTACCTAACTTATCTATCTATCTATCTATCTATTCTCAGCAGTTGAAGAGAGAGAGAGAGAGAGGTGATGAGATAAAGAAGAAACAAAATGGCACGGAGAATAACACGTCACTCATGACCAGGTAATTGACGGAGCATATTAAATTACCATTATCTCTGATGACACTTGACCCTACAGTGAGCTCGCTAAGTGGCACCCGGGTCATCGTGCTCGTTAAGTGGCACCCGGGTCATCATAGCTAAGTGGCACCTAGTCATCGTGCCTGTTGGCACCACATTGTGCTCGCTGAGTGGCACCGGTCATCGTGCTCATCGTGCCTGTTTGGTGACGTCAATACGCTCGCTGAGCGCCTGCTATTAATTCAGTGAGTGGCCTGAGGGTTTAGGCTCGCTGAGTGCTGTGAGGTCAAAAGCTTACACCTGCAGTGTGGTTGTTGTGTCCGGTGAGTGACACGCTGAATATGCACTGGTGGTGCACAGTCAATATGTCCTACTGGTGGTGCACCAGTCATATGCCTGGGAGGGTGCACCAGTCAATATGCCTAACTACTGAGGTGCACCAGTCAATATGCCTACCGGTGGTGCACCAGTCAATATGCCTACTGAGTGGTGCACCAATGAGCTACCTA
This sequence comes from Homarus americanus, assembly GCF_018991925.1. Classification (NCBI taxonomy): domain Eukaryota; kingdom Metazoa; phylum Arthropoda; class Malacostraca; order Decapoda; family Nephropidae; genus Homarus; species Homarus americanus. The sequence goes on from NW_024757132.1 coordinate 72,555, forward strand.
CTGATGGTGCACCAGTCAATATGCCTGACTGAGTGGTGCACCAGTCAATATGCCTACTGAGTGGTGCACCAGTCAATATGCCTACTGGTGGTGAACAGTCAATATGCCTACTGAGTGGTGCACCAGTCAATATGCCTACTGAGCACCATTCAACATGCCTACTGAGTGGTGCACCAGTCAATATGCCTACTGAGTGGTGCACCAGTCAATATGCCTACTGAGTGGTGCACCATTCAATATGCCTACTGAGTGGTGCACCAGTCAATATGCCTACTGAGTGGTGCACCAATCAAGTGGTGCACCAGTCAATATGCCTACTGAGTGGTGCACCAATCAATATGCCTACTGAGTGGTGCACCAGTTAATATGCCTTTGGTGGGCCCAGCTCATGCTCACTGAGTGGATCAGCAGAATATGCCGACTGAGTGGTGCACCAGTCAATATGCCTACTTAGTGGTGCACCAGTCAATATGCCGACTGAGTGGTGTTCCAGGCATTATACCCACTGAGTGGCCATAAAATCTGGTTAGTATGCTCGGTGAGTGGCCCTTTAACAATCATCACCTTCTATAACGAGAGTTACGACAACTCGAGGCTTACAAAATGGCGGCTGGTTAACAATTCTCTAGGAAAATGTAGAAACTTGAGGTGACCATTAAAACCTGACGTCATCTGGTGGCAACAGAAGGCTGAGTAAACACCGCCTTCTATACGGAGGACGTTAACAGGGCGAGCTATACAAAGTTGACCTAACTCTCCCTACACAACGGCTAGTGGCCAGTATGCTCGCTGAGGAACACAATGGGCAATATGCTTCTAGAGTGGTTTGTATGCCACGGTGGTGCCTAGTGTGTCAATATGATGAGTGGCTAGCTTGTCAGTATGGTCGCTAAGTGGCTAGTCCGCCATTACGCTTACTTAGTGCTAAAATCACCACGCTCGCTGAGTAGCTGACTTATCTTGCTCCCTGCTAGGCTACACATCATTATGCTCCCTGGGGCTACATCATTATGCTCCCTGCGAGGCTACACATCATTATGCTCCCTGCGGGCTACACATCAGTATGCTCCCTGCGAGGCTACACATCATTATGCTCCCTGCGGGCTACATCATTATGCTCCCTGCGTGGAAGGCATGGTATTATTCTTGATGCTTGGTTAGCTTGTTGTGCTCAGTGGTGGCAGAGTACCAGCACAAGGGCAGGAGGAGGAGGAGGAGGAGGAGGAGGAGGAGGAAGGAGGAGGAGGAGGAGGAGGAGGAGGAGGAGGAGGAGAGTGAGGTAATGAGGGAGAGTGAGAGGTGGGTGAGGGTGCTTGTGTGTGGTGGTGCTGTACACCTTCACAACTTATTAACACAGTCTGAGCTATGACAGGACTTGCTGCCCTCCTCACTCCCTCACTGAACCACTCCCTCCCCTCCCTCCTCCCTTTCCACCACTAGCTCCCTCTCTCCTCCCTCATTCCTCCTCCCTCCCTCCTCCTCACTCCCACTCCCTCTAGCTCCCTCTCTCCTCCTTCCCTCCCCCTCCCCTAACTCCTTCCCTCCTCCTCCCCTCTCACACACCCCTCCTTCCTTCATCCTCCATCACTCCCTCCCTCCCTCCTCCTCCCTCCCTCCCTCTCATTCTTAGGCTCAGAGCACATTTGACGCCATTTTGAGTCATCTTAGCATCCTAGGTAAATTAAGTTAAACAATATGAGGTATACTTAAGGGGATTCGAACCTGTGTCTTGGGGTTTAGTGATTGGAAGTGTGTGTGTGTGTGTGTGTGTGTGTGTTTATGCATTACTGTATATTATATGACCTCTTGACCTATATCCTGCCCTGGTATGTATAACAAGGGAAGGAGGAGGAGGGGAAGGAGGAGGAGGAAGAAGGAGGAGGAGGAGGGAAAGGAGGAGGAGGAGGAAGGAGGAGGAGGAGAATGGTGAGAATGAAGGGGTGGGGGGAGGAGAGGAAGGAGATGGGTTGGAAGAAAGAGTGAAGAGTGGGAAGAAAGAAAAGAGGAATGAAGGAAGGGAAGAGGAAAGGAAGGAAAGAAGGAAGGAAGCGGGTAGAGAGAATGATCGTTCTAATCACACAATTCTAGTAAACAAGTCTCTCTCTCTCTCTCTCTCTCTCTCTCTCTCTCTCTCTCTCTCTCTCTCTCTCTCTCTCTCTCTCTCTCTCTCTCTCTCTCTCTCTCAGTCAATTACCTTTCTCTTTCGTAGTCAAAAAAAAAAAATCGCCTCTCTTCTCTCTCTTCCTTTCTCTTCCTCTATCTCCTTCCTCCTTCCTCTTCTCTTCTCTCACCCTCTCATTCCTCCACCAATCTCTACCTCCCCCACACCGATGGAAATAAAAACAATATTCTGGTTTATATTTTATAATGCTTTAATTAATGTTCACTCTAGTATACTTAGAGTGTGTATTATGTGGTTTTATATCAACATTAATTTCATTTAGCAGGAAGGGAATTAACTTCAGCAAAATTGTTATGTAAAAGTTTATTTTTTTGTGTATTTTAATATTTTATTTACAGACTCGTGTTTTGTATTATGTATTATGATGTGTGTATATGTATGTATGTTCACACCCAGCCTCCAACACCCCTACACCACCCAGCCTCACAATACCCTACACCACACCCAGCCTCTGATACCTACACACACCCAGCCTCACAATGCCTACACCACACCCAGCCTCACAATGCCCCTACACACACACCCAGCCTCTGTGCCCATACACCACACCCAGCCTCTGCTGCCCTACACACCACACCCAGCCTCTGTGCCCCTACACACCCAGCCTCACAGTGCCCCCTACACCACTCACCACACCCAGCCTGGTGCCCCTAACACCACAGCCTCACAACACCCCACCACACCCAGCCTCACAATGCCTCAC
>NW_024757133.1:0-12758 GCF_018991925.1 Homarus americanus
TCTCACTACTACCGTCTCATAGGTTAGGTCTCTCACCTATACCGTCTCATAGGTTAGGTCTCTCACTTCTACCGTCTCATAGGTTAGGTGTCTCACCTTTACTGTCTCATAGGTTAGGTCTCTCACCGCTACCGGCTCATAGGTTAGGTCTCTCACCTCTACCGTCTCATAGGTTAGTTCTCTAACCTCTACCGTCTCTTAGGTTTGGTCTCTCACCTCTACCGTCTCATAGGTTTGGTCTCTCACTTCTACCGTCTCCTAGGTTAGGTCTCTGACTTCTGCCGTCTCATAGGTTAGGTCTCTCACTTTTACCGTCTCATAGGTTAGGTCTCTCACTTCTACCGTCTCTTAGGTTAGGTCTCTCACCTCTACCTCAACACAGGTTAGGTCTCTCACTTCTACCGTCTCTTAGGTTAGGTCTCTCACTGCTACCGTCTCTTAGGTCAGGTATCTCATTTCTACCGTCTCTTAGGTTAGGTCTCTTACCTCTACCGTGTCATAGGATAGGTCTCTCAATTCTACCGTCTCTTAGGTTAGGTCTCTCACCTCTACCTCAACACAGGATAGGTCTCTCACCTCTACCGTCTCAAAGGTAAGGTCTCTCACTTCTACCGTCTCTTCCAAGTTGGGACTCTCCCCACTTCTACCGTCTCATAGGTTAGGTCACTTTCGTCTACCAATCTCATGGTTAGGTCTCTCCACTTCTGCGTCTATTACGTTGGGTCTCCTCCCGGCTCTACCGTCTCATAGGTTGGGTCTCTCACCTCTGCCGTCTCATAGGTTGGTCTCACTTCTACCGTCTCTTAGGTTAGGTCTCTCACCTCTACCGTCTCATAGGTTAGGTCTCTCACCTCTACCGTCTCATAGGTTAGGTCTCTCACTTCTACTGTCTCTTACGTTAGGTTTCTCACTTCTACCGTCTCATAGGTTAGGTCTCTCACCTTTACCGTCTCATAGGTTAGGTCTCTCACCCCTACCGTCTCATAGGTTAGGTCTCTCACTTCTACCGTCTCTTCGGTTAGGTCTCTCACCTCTACCGTCTCATTGGTTAGGTCTCTAACCTCTACCGTCTCATAGGTTATGTCTCTCACCTCTACTGTCTCATAGGTTAGGTCTCTCACCTCTACCGTCTCATAGGTTAGGTCTCTCACCTCTACCGCCTCATAGGTTAGGTCTCTCACCTCTACTGTCTCATAGGTTAGGTCTCTCACCGCTACCGTCTCATAGGTTAGGTCTCTCACCTCTACCGTCTCATAGGTTAGGTCTCTTACCTCTACCGTCTCTTAGGTTAGGTCTCTCACCTCTACCGTCTCATAGGTTTGGTCTCTCACTTCTACCGTCTCTTAGGTTAGGTTTCTCCCTTCTACCGTCTCATAGGTTAGGTCTCTCACTTCTACCGTCTCATAGGTTAGGTCTCTCACCTCTACCGTCTCTTAGGTTAGGTCTCTCGCTTCTACCGTCTCATAGGTTAGGTCTTTCACCTCTACCGTCTCATCGGTGAGGTCTCTCACTTGTACCGTCTCTTCGGTTAGGTCTCTCACCTCTACCGTCTCATAGGTTAGGTCTCTCACTTCTACCGTCTCATAGGTTAGGTCTCTCACCTCTACCGTCTCATAGGTTAGTTCTCTCACCTCTACTGTCACATAGGTTAGGTCTCTCACTTCTATCGTCTCTTAGGTTAGCTCTCTCACTTCTACCGTCTCATAGGTTAGGTCTCTCACATCTACCGTCTCATAGGTTAGGTCTCTCAACTCTACCGTCTCTTAGGTTAGGTCTCTCGCTTCTACCGTCTCATAGGTTAGGTCTTTCACCTCTACCGTCTATTACGTTAGGTCTCTCGGCTCTACCGTCTCATAGGTTGAGTCTCTCACCTCTCTGCATTCTCTCATAGGTTAGGTCTCACTTCTACCAATCTTGAGTTAGGTCTCTCACTTCTGCCGTCTCATAGGTTGGGTCTCTCCACATCTGCAAATCTCATAGGTTGGGTCTCTCACTTCTCACCGTCTCTTAGGTTGGGTCTCTCCACCTCCTCTACCTCAACGCTGAGTTAGGTCTCTCACTTCTACCGTCTCATAGGTTAGGTCTCTCACCTTTACCGTCTCATAGGTTAGGTCTCTCACATCTACCGTCTCATAGGTTAGGTCTCTCACCTGTACCGTCTCTTAGGTTAGGTCTCTCGCTTCTACCGTCTCATTGGTTAGGTCTTTCACCTCTACCGTCTCATAGGTTAGGTCTTTCACTTCTACCGTCTCATAGGTTAGGTGTCTCACCTTTACTGTCTCATAGGTTAGGTCTCTCACCGCTACCGTCTCATAGGTTAGGTCTCTCACCTCTACCGTCTCATAGGTTAGTTCTCTCACCTCTACCGTCTCTTAGGTTTGGTCTCTCACCTCTACCGTCTCATAGGTTTGGTCTCTCACTTCTACCGTCTCTTAGGTTAGGTCTCTGACTTCTGCCGTCTCATAGGTTAGGTCTCATCTATCGTCTCGCAGGTTGGGTCTCCCCACCTCTACCGCCTCTTGGAATTTAAGTCTCTCCCTTCTACGTCTCAGAGTTAGGTCTTTCCCACTTCTACCGTCTCTTCAGGTTGAGTCTCTCCTTCTACCGTCTCCTTAGGTTGGGTGTCTCACCTCTACCGTCTCGTCGGAATGCACTCTCTTCCTGCTGCGTCTCATAGGTTAGGTCTCTCACCTCTACCGTCTCTGAGTTGAGTCTCTCACCTCTGAATTTTGATAGGTTAGGTCTCTCACTTCTACCGTCTCATAGGTTAGGTCTCTCCCCTCTACCGTCTCTTAGGTTAGGTCTCTCACCTTTACCGTCTATTAGGTTAGGTCTCTCACTTCTACCGTCTCTTAGGTTAGGTCTGTCACCTCTACCTCAACACAGGTTAGGTCTCTCACTTCTACCGTCTCTTAGGTTAGGTCTCTCACTGCTACCGTCTCTTAGGTTAGGTCTTTCACTTCTACCGTCTCAAAGGATAGGTGTCTCGCCTCTACCGTCTCACAGGTTAGGTCTCTCACTTCTACCGTCTCATAGGTTAGTTCTCTCACTTCTACCGTCTCTTAGCTTAGGTCTCTCACCTTTACCGTCTCTTAGGTTAGGTCTCTCACTTCTACCGTCTCATAGGTTAGGTCTCTCACTTCTACCGTCTCTTAGCTTAGGTCTCTCACCTTTACCGTCTCTTAGGTTAGGTCTCTTAGGTTAGGTCTCTCACTTCTTCCGTCTCATAGTTTAGGTCTCTCACCTCTACCGTCTGAAAGGAAAGGTCTGTCGTCTCTACCGTCTCACAGGTTAGGTCTCTCACTTCTACCGTCTCATACCTTAGGTCTCTCACCTCTACCGTCTCAGAGGCTAGGTTTGTCGTGTTGAATAATACTAATAAATCACAATAAACTGTTTACAAAAGCTTTTAATAATCCCTATCATTGTTTACTTCAATATTTAGAACTTACTACATCGATTTGAACAACATTTAAAGTTTACCAGAAATGTGTCCTACAATGTTTAAAACTTTATTACTTGTTTTATTACAAGACATTTACTGGTAACTCATGATTAAAGTTTCTCTATGATAGCCTAGACTAACGATACCCCCTCCCACTCCTGTTCGTCGTCCTCCTCCATTTATTCCTTCTCTTCCTCCTCCTCTTATTCCTTCTCCTCCCCCTCTTACTCCTTCCCTATCCTTCTACTCCACCTTCTCCTACATCTCCATCCTTCTCCTCCTCCACTACCGCCTTCATCTCCCCTCTCTATCCCCCTCATAATCCTCCTCCACTTGTGTCCCTCTTTCTCCATCTTCCTCCTCCTCCTTCCTCTTCACCCTCCTTCATTACCATCCTCCTTCTGCCCCTCCTTCTTCCCCTTCTTTATATGCTACAGGTCGGTGTGATTTCTACAAGGGGAAACAAAGATTTATGTCATCCAGCCACTGTATGGTTGTCCAAAAAGGAAGTCCCATCATATCACTAATTAACCGCAGGTGAGATGCTGATTACAGGTGAGGTGCTGATGACAGGCGAGGTGATGATGGATAATTAGAGTGATTAATGTTGGTTAATTAGAGAATTTCATCATAGTTAAGTAAAGTTAGTTTTTTTTAAGTTTATTTGTGGTAGCTATGAATCCTTAAACAGGGTAGTTAGTGGTGGTATAATGAGTAGTTAATGCTGGTTAATTAGGATTGATATTGATGATTAATTTCGTTGAAGATACTTTCCTCCCCTCTCATGTACTTTCTAACAGGTACTTTCATTCCCTATGTGTTGTGTTTTGTGTTGTGTTTGTGCTGTATGTGTGTATATGTGTGTCTTATGTTATGTGTTGTGTTGTGTTGTGTTTCAGGCTTCGTTCTCTTGTGGAGTTCGGCCTCTATGAACACTGGCTCTTCTCAACTTTACGTCACAGTAGAATATGTCGATTTGCTCCCTCCAAGATCACTGTTAGGACCTCTCTTGCCTTCAGCAACCTATGGGTAAGTAGAGAGAGAGAGAGAGAGAGAAAGAGAGAGAGAGAGAGAGAGAGAGAGAGAGAGAGAGAGAGAGAGAGAGATAAGAGTACGAACTAGTCTGCTGGAACCTATAGTACAACTCCTCATATCTTCGTCAGGGTATGTTTGTGCTGCTGGGTGCTGGTCTCCAATTGGCTACCCTTGTGTTCTGCCTGGAGGTGGTGGTCGGCAGGAGGAAGAGCTCACCAAGGACTCACACACTCAGCTCTAAGCTCTAGTAATGGAGTTCGGGAAGTAACAAGAAGTAACACCAAGTTTAGCTCTAAGTTTGAGAGGTTTATGTTGAAGTGGTATTTCAAGATCGACTCTTAAGTTCATATAATAGATCATGTTCAGCTAAAAGTTCATAAGGAAGATCAGAAGCTCTAAGTTCAATAAATTTACATACTAAGTGCGTCATTAAGCTCTAAGAATGTCAATCAGTAGTAATGACTGACTAGCTGGCTAACAGAACTTTGAACCCAATTCTCATGGTTCTGGATCAAAACAGTCTGATTCTAGTGTAATTGTATGTGCTGAACTCAATTATGACATTCGTATAGCTGTATCAGGCTCAGTTTTCCAGAACCAGCATATCTATATATTTAGTGTACCATGCTATTCATACAGTAATTTATATGCTCATTGGCTCCACTTATGCAATTATTTTGTCCTGATTTGTGCTTTTTTGTTTGTTTCAGTTTGCTGATTCATGATATTGCATATCTACACCTGCATGATTTGTAATTACTCTGAAATTAACAAAACATGGAACGTCGCAAGTGTGTGAACGGTGCTGACAGTTTTTGCTACATATGTGGTGCCTTCACTCCTGGTAGCCTCAAGAAACCAATCACAAAAGCTGTTCGACTGAACTACAAAAGTTACTTCAAATGTCATTTGGGTGACCAAGACAAGAAATGGGCACCTCATGTAGCCTGTAAGTCTTGTGTTAACCACCTGAGCGAGTGGATGTGTGGTAAACGAAGTTCAGGAATGCCGTTTGCTGTACCAATGATATGGCGTGAATCTAAAGACCACAGTAGTGACTGCTACTTCTGTCTCACAAATATTAAGGGAATAAAAATCAAGACACGAGGCAAGGTACAGTACCCCAATATTGCTTCTGCAATCCGACCAGTACCGCACAGTGCTGAACTTCCAGTCCCAAATCCACCGACTGAACAAGAATTGAGTGATTCCGATTCTACCTCTACCTCAATGGAAAACGACTACCAGGATGACTCTGAAAATACCAGGCCTAAACTATTTACTCAAGAAGCACTTCATGATCTCATTAGGGACCTAAACTTGTCAAAAGAAAAGGCTGAAGTTTTGGGATCCAGACGAAAGCAGCATAACCTGCTAGAAGATGGAGTGCATATCACTACAGCGCGTTACCGACATAGACAGCTGTCTGAATTTTTCAAGATGGCAAACAACCTTTGTTATTGCGAGGACGCAGTATCTCTCATGCAACAACTCTGAAAGTCTGAAACATACAAGACAGAGGATTGGAGGCTGTTTATAGACTCAGGAAAAGACTCTCTGAAAGCTGTTCTTTTACACAATGGCAATCGGCTTCCATCTGTCCCAATAGCACACGCAACAAAAATGACTGAGAGCTATGAAACAATGAAAATTCTGTTGGCCGCTATAGAGTATGAGAAACACCAGTGGAAGATATGTGGCGATCTCAAAGTCATCAGTTTACTACTGGGCCTTCAGAGTGGCTACACAAAGCACATGTGCTTTTTGTGCTTGTGGAACAGCAGAGCTGATGCAGAGCACTATGTGAGAAAGGATTGGCCGACAAGACCAAGAGATGCGCCTGGAAGGTTTAACTGTGCTCACAATCCGCTTGTAGATCCAGAAAAGATATTTTTGCCTCCACTGCATCTAAAGCTCGGTTTGGCTAAAAATTTCATCAAAGCTATGGATCAATTCGGTGCTGGGACTCTATACTTATCTCAGAAACTAGGTGGTGTGGTTTCCGAAGCCAAGTTGAAAGTGTGGTGTGGTGGATGTAATCCTAGACAAGGTTCTTGAAACTCCAGGGCACGAGCAGTAGATATATTCAACAAGTGGTACAAGACTGGGCGTGATAGCCAACCGATACAGGAGCGGTTACTAGGGACCCCGGACCGTAGGTAGGCCGGAGCTGATCTGAGGGAAATTAGCTAGCTAGGCAAGGAGAGTTGCTAGACATTCCTAGGACAATAAATGAGGTCTTCTAATTACTCGACTAGCGCGGTACAGACATAGTACATCGGGACATAGTAAATGAACATAGGCATTAGACATAAGCATGGACATCAGACATGCTATAATAATATGTAGTAATACAGACATGTGAATAAATGGTACAATGAATGGTAACAAGAGTCCTGGTGTCAGGCGTGTTCACATATCTTGGTATGTACATATCTATACACCTCCCTCCCCCTTTACGCTCGTAGTGCAATCTCGAGCGGCTACGGACTCTTTTTCCATGAGTCGGGGGGAGCGGCGAGGGACAATGGGAGGATCAACTGACGACCTTCGTTCCTGGTCTGGGCAAGGGGACACAGGGGACGGGGAGGAAGGTTCGTCACTAGAGGATGGCACTGGGCGGAGGTGGCGTCTGTTTCGCCACCACACACGACCACTGGGGAGGCGGACTTGGTACGAACGAGGCTCGCCACGGCCCATGACGACCCCGACCTTGTCCCAACGGTGTGACGTCGGGTCCTGGATTCGTACTTGCTGGCCGACGGCCAACCTGGGAAGGGGGCGGGCTTGGGCGTCATAGTGGCTTGTCACTTGGGCCATCCGGGCAGCCTCACGGCGGTCACACTCGTCCGCCTTGATCTGCCATTCATCTAAGAAGGACTGGGGGTGGGCAGGCACACAAGTACGAAGGGGGCGGCCATACAACACCTGGGCAGGAGAGCGTCCGGCAGGGGTAGGGGTGTTACGGAGTTCCAGTAGGCCCCTGTCGAACTCCTCGCAGTCCAGGTTCCCCGTCGGTGCTGTCTTGAGGATGAGGTATTTTACGGACTTTACCGCTGCCTCGGCGTGGCCATTCGCCTGCGGGTAATGAGGGGAGGTGACGATGTGGTGGACGCCCCAGCGTTCGGCGAAGCTCTTGAACTCGTGGCTATTGAACGGGGGCCCACCGTCGGTTCGGAGGCGGAGAGGCACTCCGACTTCCCGGAAGAAGCAACAAAACATCCGGATGACCCTGGAAGAGGTGGTGTCCCGACCACAGGGAACTACCACGGGCCATCCAGAGAGCCTGTCGGCGACCACCAGGAAAGACTTTCCGGCCACATTAAAGAAGTCGGCGGACACGGACTCAAAGGGCCGCTTTGGGAGGTCATTGCACAGGTACGGCTCTTGTTGCTGGCTGGGTTGGAGTTGCTGGCAAGGCTCACAGGCCTCAACCGTGCTCTTAATATCGGCGTCAATACCAGGCCAGAAGACGGTCTGACGGGCTCTGCGCCTGGTGGCTTCAACGCCGCGGTGGCTGTCATGGAGGCGGGATAAGGTGCGCCGGCGGAGGGCAGCGGGAACGACGATCCTGGGGCCGTACAACACCAGCTCTCCGTCCGCATAGAGGCTATCCCTTAGCTTCCAGAAGGGGAGGGCGGAGGCGTGAATGTCGTAGCGGTTGGTGGGGAATCCAGCGGAGACGTAGTCGAGGAGTTGGACGTATGCCGGGTCTTGAGCGGCGGCGATGCGAAGCTCCTGGAGAGTCCTATCGTCTTCGATGGAGGGCGTCGTCGTCGTCTTGTCAGCAAGGGAAGTGGCTGTGTGTGTCACTAAAGACCGAACGTGAGCAGCGGCCGTGGTACAGTCGACTTCATCTTCGGGTGTGGGGCGACTAACAGGGGCTCGGGAGAGGGCGTCTGGTATGCACAGAAGCTTCCCGGCGCGCCACACAGCTGTAAAGACGTAAGGGGCGGTCTTCTCTTTGAGACGTTGGAGGCGAGGATTTTCGATGGCGTCCAACGTGTAGTGATTAAGAATGGGTATGAGCGGGCGATGGTCCGTCATGAGGGTGAAATGCCCAAGGCCGAACAGGTAAAGGCGGCACTTGGCCATAGCCCAGGCGACTGCCAGCATCTCTAGTTCAATGGTGGCGTATCTGGTCTCCGTGTCCGTCAAAAACCTGGAGCCACACTGAACTAAGCACAGTCTACCCTGGCCGTGGTCTTGAAGGAGGGCATATCCGAGGCCGTATAGACGGGAGGCGTCGGTCTGGAGGACCACTGGTAAGGACGGGTCGAAGGGTGCCAGGACTGGGGGTGACAGCAACGCCTTCTTAACATTCCTGAACGCTAGGTCGTGGTCAGGAGTCCAGAGGAACGAGCGCTTGGGGCTCATGAGGGGGCGTAGAGGTTGGGCTGATGTGGCGATTTTAGGGGAGAAGTCGGCCAGCTGATTTACCAGGCCCATAAATGAGCGAAGGTCGGTCAGGTTCGCTGGAGTAGGGAAGTCCCTGATGGCCTTGACCTTCTCCTCATCAGCTGAGATCCCCTCTGGCGAGATGTTGTAGCCGCAGTAGTTAACTTGGGAGGCGGCGACCACAAATTTATCTTTGTTCAGGGTGATACCATGGGCACGACATCTTGTGAGCATCAGATGAACTCGGTTCAAGTGGGCCGGGAGATCATCGTCGAAGAGCAGGATGTCATCTACGACCTTCACGCAGTTGGTGACACCCTGCAGAGCCATATCCCCACGGAGGCAGTACGCATCCCCCGTTGCTGCGAAGCCCATGGGTCCGCGGCAGTGTTGGAAGCGGCCGTAGGGCGTGATGAATGTAGTGAGGTGGCGATCTTCTTCCGCCAGGTCGACTTGCCAGTACCCATGTAGTGCATCCGCCGTGGTAAAGAACTTTGCAGACGGGGTGACGCTGCGGACTGCTTGGATGGGCGTAGGCGATGGATGGGCGGGACGGGAGACCTGCGAGTTGAGATGGGTGAGGTCCACTGTGATGCGAACACCTACAGGCTTGGGTGCCAAGACCATAGGGTGGCACCACTCGGAGGGCTCCTCACCGGCGTGTCTGATGATCCCCTGCTGCACCAGAGAATCGAGCTCTGCCTTCACCTTGTCCCGTATGGCAAAGGGGATAGGCCTGGGTGTGTGGATGGCGAAAGGCGTCGCGCCAGGCTTGAGGTGGATTCTCATCGGGGGGCCTGTCATCTTCTTGAGCGGCGTCTTCTGGAGGTCGGGCTTGGAGACAAGGACGTCGCTGAACTGACGAAAAAAGAACTCCCGGGCGGCAGCAGGTGTGGTCATGGCTGAAACAGGTATCTCTGCACACCTGTTGAGGTGTGTCACAGCGAGGATGGGCTTTGGGAACTCGGATGAGACGATGGCCAAGTCCTGACAATGGCCACATGACAAGAGAGGGGTTTGGATGCCCTCATGGACGTGGACTGTGGCAAGGCAAGACTTGGGACCGAGCTGTAGTGTTGCCTTGAAGCAACCCAAAGGTGGAGACATCGGGGACCCGTCCGCTGTGAGCACGTCGTTCATGGCTGTGGGTGACAGGCTACTCCTGGGGATGTTGAGGGCGTCCAGGTGTGTTGGTCCAATCACCGTGATGTCCGCGCCCGTGTCAGGTATCATCAGGAGGTTGGAAGAGTTGGTACCGTAGGACAGACGAACATTGACGGGCTTGGGGGACCTGTCACTCGAGGTATCATCCACGCGTCGGCATCCTTTGTCGTTCTTGGGAGACGGTGGTGTGGACGTTCTGTCGGGCTGTGAAGAGACGTTTTGACCTGGAGGTGGAGGCTTCTTGGTGGACCTGCAACACTTGGCGAAGTGTCCTTGCTTGTTGCAAGCGTTGCATGAGGCCTTGTTGGCAGGACATCGAGGTGTGCGGGGCCAATGGCCTTGAAACCCACAGTTTCGACATGTACTATCAGCCGCAGGGCACTTTCCTGGACCATGCTGGTGCTGACAGTTTCTGCAGGATTCGGGAGAAGAAACTGGTGACTGTGACGGGGGCTGTGGAGAGGACGTCGTCTGCATCTGGCGTTGATTCCTCTTGTAGGTGGAGACGGCGTGGACTTGAGATGGCGATGAGTGTATAGCTGAGGCAGCCTCTCTTGTGGCCTCATACGACCTGCAACAGGTGACGAAGTCGGTGAGGGAAGAGGCGGCGTCGAGGGTGAGGAGTTTCTGAAGCAGGTCCTCGTCACGTACACCCATCAGCAAGATCATCTTGAGCTGGATCTCAGCACAGGTTACAGGATCGCCTGTACATAGGTCCACCTCGGCTGCTAGGTCCTTAAGTCGTGCATAGAAGTCTGAGAATGATTCCCCAGAAGCTTGTTTGCAGGATAGCAGTTCCCTACGACGCAAAGCTTCATTGCGGAGGCCACGGAAATGACTCTGCAAGGCGTTTAAAACCTCTGTCACTGACCTGGGGGAGTCAGGGGGGATGGCTAGCGTGTGCTCTAGGAGGCGTTGAACATCGAGGGAAATGCACGATCTTAATTGGATGAGTTGTTTATGAGGGGGCATTCGGTAGAGGTCAGACATAACAGCAAAGTCTTCGAAACGACGTCGCCATTGACGGTATACTTGATATGTTGCATCAGATTGAAGAGGTGGGGGACTGGGAACTGAAGACTTGCTGTGCAGGGGTGTACTCGAGACGGCAGGCGGTGGAGGAGGCACGGAGAGGTCGACGAGAGTTGAGACTGGAACAGGTGGTTGAGAAGACACTGAGGCATACCTAGGGGAGATAGGTGACGTGTGAGGAGGCGTTGTCTGAAGGATAGATGAAGAGGCTGAAGCTGGCGAGTTGGTTGTGGCAGCTGGTGAAGTCGTCCTCGTTGCCAGCAATTCCAATAGGTCCAGGAATTTGCGGTTATCAGCTTGGTGTTGTTGTTGAAGTTGAAGGCGGTAAGCTGATTCCTCTGACTGTCTTGACAATTCCTCTTGACGTCGTTTTTCCTCCTCTAATTGACGTCTTTGGGCTTCCTTCTCTTGAGAAACTTGTAGGAAGTGGATTAACTGACGTATATCCTGGCTCCCATCCTTTGAATTTGGCGCGCCCGGCGTGTGAGGCGTGAGGGGGGGTGGGAGGGTCTGTGAGGCGTCGTCTTCCTCATAATCCTCATATAAATTTCCCAGCAAATCGTCGTGGTCAGACATCTCGTGCTTGGTATTGTTGCGATGGGAAAGACAAGGAGAATAAGGTGAAGTGCTATATTTTCGCCAATGGATTTGCTTAAGTGCAGGAACTGGCTGGCAAGTAAAAGAGTACTGACTGTAATATTTGTGAAGTGAGAGGAGGCGGCTAGCGGCGGTGTATTCCTCCGCGCGCCCGGGCGAGCTGCTGGTGATGTCAGTGGAGGGGACGCGGGCAGTGGCTTGCGAGCCTCCGTGGATGGGGGGTGTATGCCGGAAGTGCTGTCTTGGAAACTGGGCTGAAGGCGTGTCTGCTACCTGTAGGGCCGCAGAAACATAGCAAAGAGACATGAAAGGCACTGCACTTCACTTAGGGCACTTCACAAGGTCACAAAGCACTTTAAATCCAGGGGCACTGTGGAGTATATCTTCTGGGCGGGAAACAGACGAGGCCGGAAACAGACGGGGCCGGCTCTTGAGGCTTGTAAACTGTCGTGTTGGAGCTACTCAGACTGCGCCATGTGGTGTGGTGGATGTAATCCTAGACAAGGTTCTTGAAACTCCAGGGCACGAGCAGTAGATATATTCAACAAGTGGTACAAGACTGGGCGTGATAGCCAACCGATACAGGAGCGGTTACTAGGGACCCCGGACCGTAGGTAGGCCGGAGCTGATCTGAGGGAAATTAGCTAGCCAGGCAAAGAGAGTTGCTAGACATTACTAGGACAATAAATGAGGTCTTCTAATTACTCGACTAGCGCGGTACAGACATAGTACATCGGGACATAGTAAATGAACATAGGCATTAGACATAAGCATGGACATCAGACATGCTATAATAATATGTAGTAATACAGACATGTGAATAAATGGTACAATGAATGGTAACAAGAGTCCTAGTCGAAATGACATTCCATATCTTGGTATGTACATATCTATACAGAAAAGCAGGTGTGAATGGACCACAAATTCGTATACTAGTTAATGATAGCGAATTCACCAAAACATTGAACCCACTGGAGAAAAAAGCATGGGAATCATTTGTCAATGTGTCAAAGAATTTTCTTGGAAACTATCGTGCTGACAACTACAAAGAAATCGTAACAACCGTGCTTCAGAATTATCATGCATT
>NW_024757134.1:0-17666 GCF_018991925.1 Homarus americanus
ATTACTCTTACCGAAGTAATATAGTGCGTGGTTATGTTATGTCATGTTAGGATAGATTATAAACTACATTGGGTTACATTTCGTGAGGTTCGGTGACGCTACAGGAAGTTAGGTGAGGTACCTGGAGGTTAGGTGAATGTTGACTGACTGACTGCCAATTACTAGGAAGTGGTTCCAACACGTTCACGCACAACCTATACTCATACCACAAGTCCAGAATTAGAGAGGATCATGTTATTGGATATATTTTCAACGATTTACTCAGTGTCTAACCAACTCTTTAGCGATTTAAATGTGGACCTAAAAGTAGGTCCGTATATTTGTTTGTCGTGGTGGTGGTGGTGGTGGTGGTGTGTGCCCGTCCATCAGGTTGATTAACCACCAAAACCATAAAGGGTGCGGCCTTGCCGTTTCAGGGCATACACCACATCCATGGCGGTGACGGTCTTCCTTTTTGCGTGCTCGGTGTAGGTGACGGCGTCACGGATGACGTTCTCCAGAAACACCTTGAGGACGCCGCGGGTCTCCTCGTAGATGAGGCCGGATATACGTTTAACACCTCCACGCCGAGCTAGACGACGAATGGCGGGCTTGGTGATACCCTGGATGTTGTCACGAAGCACCTTACGATGACGCTTGGCGCCACCCTTTCCAAGTCCCTTGCCTCCTTTGCCTCGTCCAGTCATGTTGTTGTGGATGCTCCTACAGGTGGTCCTGGTGTGGCTTCGCCGAATCGAATCGAAAAATGCTAGTGACAGGGGGGAAGGAGGTTCAGGAGGAGAATAAAGGGAGGATTGAAGTGAATTTTAGGAGGAGAGAACAGATGCAGTGGCTAAACACCGCTTGCGTGAGGGATTATAAGATGGAGGCAGCAACAGCAACTCGCCTGGACGCGGCAGGGAGGCGACAAGACAAAGCCAGGCTAGCGTCAGGTCAAGCGTCAGGTGCGTGTTGGGTTGGGCAATGGGTGTTCAGTGCTTGGTCGGCTTGATTGTGTTTTGGTTTATTGTGTGGAGGGGATGTCTTGGTCTTCTTAGCTTGATGTCGATTTTCTTCTCACTCTCCTTCTCTTCTTGCTCTCTTGGAGTGTCCATTCGTTTGTGTTTGGGTCTTCTTGTTCGTCTTCCTCGTGTGTTAAGTCCTCATAGGTGTGGAAGAAGTCAGAGAGGGTGAGGTTGACCTCGTGGGCTTCAGCACCACGGGCCGCGTGGGCTTCAGCACCACGGGCCACGTGGTGTTCTTGGTTCTGTGTGGTGGGCGGCTTCTGTTGAGTTTTCTTTTCTTGGTTTTTCTTTACTGCTGGTTTTTTCTTTTCTTGGGAGCGTACAGCAAGGAGGGCCTCTTTGTAGCTCAGTTTTTTCTCAAGACGAGCCTTGGCTACCCTGCATTCCTCCTTCCATCTGGGGCAGGTCCGGTCGGCGGAGGAGTGTGGGCCACCACAGGCAACGCATTTTTTCTCTGCGTTGGGGCAGGCCGTGTAGCGGTGTCCAGGGCTGCCACACATGGAGCAGGTGTCTTCCTGCGCCTCACACTTGTTTACAGTGTGTCCATAGTGCTGGCATTTGTAACACCGTTTCGGTCTGGTGCCCACGGTTTGGTGGGAGTAGGTGGCGTGCTGTGGACGCAGCGGTAGTATCGTTCATCCAAGGCCGTCCCTCCCTCTTGGAGGTGGGGCGTAGCTTGCGGATGACGCATGCGGCACTCGTGGCCAATGAGGTGGCCACTGAGGTGGAGACTGTCTGTATATAAGCCCGCCCGCCTGCCGGGCCGCCCGTATTGACTATTTCGTCGTCGAGATGGCCCGTACTAAACAGACTGCCCGCAAGTCCACTGGAGGCAAGGCTCCACGGAAGCAGCTTGCCACCAAGGCAGCTCGCAAGTCCGCCCCAGCCACCGGTGGTGTCAAGAAGCCCCATCGTTACAGGCCCGGAACCGTCGCCCTTCGTGAGATCCGTCGTTACCAGAAGAGCACAGAGCTACTCATCAGGAAGCTGCCCTTCCAGCGCCTGGTGCGTGAGATCGCCCAGGATTTCAAGACTGACCTGCGCTTCCAGTCGTCTGCCGTCATGGCTCTGCAGGAAGCCTCTGAGGCTTACCTGGTGGGTCTTTTCGAGGACACCAACCTGTGTGCCATTCACGCCAAGCGCCTTACCATCATGCCCAAGGACATCCAGCTGGCCCGGCGCATCCGCGGAGAGCGTGCTTAAGTCCTCTTCCTTGGGGAAAAACAAAAAGCACAACAAAACCTACCAGACATCTATAACTCGGCCCTTCTCAGGGCCAAAGAACTGTTCTGAAGATAATTTTCATGACAATCGAAATGGTTGGTGGACGGAGAGCGTTAATTTCGGTTACCCAAATCGCCTAACGGTAAGTTGGTAACATTCGTGGAGGTACGATTGTATAGTAGGTCATCAATTAGGGAGGTGGGTGGGTGCAACAAACAAGAGCTAGTAACAAATAAATATATAAAGAATAAGTAAGTAAATAAATAAATAAAATAAAAGAAAATACAATAAAATACAATAAAATAAAATAAATTGTTTACATGAAATAGGCGTGCTGCAAACATGAAATGAAGCCCAAACACACTCCATGTATGTCACTTTGCAGTGGGTGTAAAAGTACTCCACGCAGAATTTATTTATTTATTTATTATGTTTCGATTTAGTCCTGTTTCTACGCCAATAGAGAATGCAGATAATTATAATTTTATTTTTTTTATTTCCCTCTCAATATATCACTGTCGGTAACTGTCTCTTTAACATGTAACTGTGGCTCCGATGGAGCCGATTAAGTTGTAGTAGTGGGATGGCGTGTTTGTTGTGCACAAGTAACCTCTTCCTTGGAAGAGGTGTACTTGGTGACAGCCTTGGTGCCCTCAGACACGGCATGCTTGGCCAGTTCACCAGGCAGCAAGAGTCGGACAGCTGTCTGGATTTCCCGACTTGTAATGGTGGAGCGTTTGTTGTAGTGCGCCAGGCGGGAAGCTTCGGCAGCGATGCGCTCGAAGATGTCGTTCACGAAAGAGTTCATGATGGACATAACTTTCGAGGAGACTCCTGTGTCGGGGTGCACTTGCTTCAGTACCTTGTAGATGTAGATGCTGTAGCTTTCCTTCCTCCTGCGCTTCTTCTTCTTGTCACCCTTGGCAATGGCCTTCTGGGCCTTTCCAGCCTTCTTGGCAGCCTTTCCGGAAGTTTTGGGAGGCATGGCGGCACAGTTACTCGTGGCGCGGAGCGAGAGAATTGAAAACTGGCCCGACTAACTTTTCCTTATATACCGAGCGGGCCGCTCAGGATCAGACTGGCTGCAGCTACGGCTCTCTTACATTGGTTGGGTCCGCGAGACCGCCACCTGGCCTGATCCTGAGCTTGGTATAAAAGACCAAGGTGGCGGGCGGAATTTAACTCCCATCACGAAAAGCAGCAGCAGCAAATACGTCAGACGCGCGGCGGAGGCAAAGTGAAGGGCAAATCAAAGTCCCGTTCTAGCAGGGCCGGACTCCAGTTCCCCGTGGGTAGAATCCACCGTCTCTTGCGTAAGGGCAACTATGCTGAGCGCGTTGGTGCAGGTGCCCCTGTGTACCTTGCAGCCGTCATGGAGTACCTGGCAGCAGAAGTGCTCGAGCTGGCCGGTAACGCCGCCCGCGACAACAAGAAGACCCGCATTATCCCACGTCATCTTCAGCTTGCCATTCGCAATGACGAGGAGCTGAACAAGCTCCTGTCTGGAGTCACCATTGCCCAAGGGGGTGTCCTTCCTAACATCCAAGCTGTGCTCCTCCCCAAGAAGACAGAGAAGAAATAAGAACCCAAGGTTCGTTCACACAAGACAACCTAACCAAACAGGCTCCTTTCGGAGCCACAGGATATCACTTAAAGAGAGCAATATACGACATCAACGTTTTGCAGGATAACACTCTATTTTACGTGTAATTAGCATAGTATTGTGGAAATTGAGTGAAATTGATTTTGAATGGTGTAGATGTGAAGGGGTACTGCGGGGGCCTGGGGTGGGGGACTTAAACGGGACTTAGAAGGGCGCAGAAGCAGAATCAGAAGCAGCAGCAAGGGAGGCGACCTTATTTTCAGTCTGGTTCATTGACAGTACACATTTAGCAGCAGCATACATTGGAGTCATATTGTAATTGTAGACTAATCAGTGTGGGCTAGCTAGCCAATTTGGGATAAAGAGCAAGAATGTAATGTCCTCAATGAAGTAATGACATAGTTCAAGATGTCTTTGACAGTGTCACATTCAATAATATAGTGCTTTAAAGGTGTATCACAAAGTTTACATGCTGAGTGTTCCGGTATGGGTACAGCGTTACTAACTAGCCAGATGTGTCTGTATCCTAACCTAATTCTGGCTACGACTACATCACACAGGCAAGTTGTTTGGACACTCTTCCTAGCCCCCTTGGTCCCTGTTCACCTACCTACTGTAGCAGTAAGTAGGTACCTGTTGTAAATCGAAAGGTTGCCAATTCGTAATCAGGGAAAGTTGATTGAGCTTCTAAACTTGAACTGACATAATCCGAGGAGTGGTGATCCGAGGATCACAGACACTATCTCTCCCACTACAAATCCCTTCCTAACCTCCTGCTCCTTCCTCTGTCCTCCCCAAATTTAACCATGCTATCGCAAAGGTAATAATACAGGTAGAGACAACAACAAATTTTCCTATTGTCTTATTATATATTAATAACAGAAACGCTGCCGCCATCCCGGAGGCTATACATTGTCTCACTGTTCATTACCTCCACAATTCTTCCTCTTACTTCTTCTTCCATCAATACTTTATTAACGGTGTATGTAAGTTTCACCATGTATTGCACTACAGCGGTAGAGCAAAGTATATTTTGTTAGCAATAAACCAAAAGCATATTTTATGGCCTAATCATCACTACATAGAACACCACCCATAAAGCATGATACTAGTAGACCACAAACTGCTATAAACACCCAAAGCATATTTTATTGCCTAATCATCACTACATAGAACACCACTCATAAAGCATGATACTATTAGACCACAAACTGCTATAAACCCCAATAATATAATAGACTATACTAGTGACTATAATTGTGTTACCCAATATTTTACGAAATAATACTATAAAAAATAATAATAAACACACTATTAGTGTATATTAGTTGAATGCACAATCTGATGAGAAGTAAAAAAAAAAACAACAACATAACAATAACCTATAAAGAGTGTAGAGTATTTTTGTGCAAACTATTATACTAGTAGATGGTCTAAGATAACTGTATGTGAAGGAAAAGGTGTGCTCTCCACTCAAACTTTCTTTTTATGAAATCTCCAACTCCCCAGCTGAGCGGTACGCCCAATGGGAAACAAAACGTGGCACATAACACGCCGCCCGCCAGCTCTGGCTCGGTGAATAGGAATCAGTAATCGGGCGGATTATAAACAACACCGCCGCCAATGTGCTCCTCCCATCTCTGAGGAAATCTGGTGGGCAACTTAGTATTATATTAGTATGTAATAATAATAACAATAATAAAAATAATAATAATAATAATAATAATACTAATAATAATAAGAATAATATTAATATTAATAATAATAATATTAATAATAATAACATAAATTACATTTTATAAACACATACTAACAAAATAGTGTATAGCCTAATATACTTAACTATATAATAGGTTAGGTTGCGTAGGAGGATCTAAAAAGTACAGTAGTATATACACACACACACACACATACATATAGACAACAAACTAAATTAGAAACCACACGTCAGTGAAGTTATCAAATCCTCCAGTTTCCGTCTCCACCTCCTACGCCGACTCAAGTCCCTCGGTGTTCCTGCACACGAGCTCCTCAGTGTTTACACAACATTCATACTTCCCAAGCTCACCTGGTCTTCTTCCCTAAATGCCACACAACGTAAACACCTAGAAAAAGTGCAAAAGAGGCCATGCAAGATTATTCTCTACCCTTCCTACTCCACATATCAAGAAGCGCTCAACACACTGACCGACCCTTTAGACTCTCACTGACCATCACCACGACCTCATCTGCAAATTTGGTAAGAAGCTTCTACACCATCCCCGACACCGGCTCCTACTACCACCTGAGATCCCTAGTCCGAGAATTGCTCTTCGACACCACACCCGCATCCAGCCCATACGTGCACGAACTGATCTCTATAAGAACAGCCCAGTCCCAACCATTGTAAAAATTATCGATAACTTGTAATAAATCAGTGTACTCACTCCCAGTAAACACTACTCCTTGCACTGTCACTATGTTGAAATGAACTGTAGTTTGAGCTTTTCCCCAGCTAGTTATTATATGTCTTATTTGTGTCACTCATGTTACTTGTATATTATTTGTAATTCGTAACCCATTCCCCAAATATGTAACTGTATATTTTCAGCCTTCTGGCTGCCAAGCACTTTCAATAAACCGTTAATTATTATTATTATTATTATTATTATTTATATGTTGGCCCATACCAACTCACTCCCCTGAACCCTCCTCCCCACCGGACTATCAACAAGTTCTTGCCATAAGGTACTACCTCATTTGGCAAAGGAATGGAACCAGTGATGAATAGTGGTGAACAGTGCTTAACTCAGTGAAAAACAACTCGGCAGTTGAGTCTTACCCAAGCTAGCTAACCACCTTCACACAGTGAGGTCCCAGGTACACGGTTATACTTCCCCTGAGACTCCACGATAGAGAGGCCTGGGACCACACCTCACCCACTTGAATGAGTGAGTCATGTGGACCACGTGGTGTCCCCAAGATGCTACGACACCCCGTAGTGAATGTTTTGCTACAGCATCATCATGTGAAGTTCCTCATAACACCATCTGTGAGGTAACTGCTACATCATCAGGCCCCTCATAACGCCATCTGTGAGGGAGTTACTACACTACGTGTCTGGTGTTCAACACCTCACCTTACATGATCTATGCGTGCAAACATTAATCTGTATGTTCACTGTGTGCTCCTTCACCTTTCTCTAATGAGGGCTTTTGTTAAACCACCAATGTATGTACTAAGTCAATTGTGTCCAATGTATACTTTCGAAAAGCCCTTGTTTGGGTTAGGTAGGAGAGAGTAGTCAGTCATTGTCCAAGCTACATTATTTATTTCCCTTTCTATATATATAATGTAGGCTGTTTTAAATACTCCCAATCCCCTAACGGTGCCGTTTATTTAAGAAATACCGAAGCCACACAGTACAACACCAGCGAATATGAAGTATCACTGTAACCGGCAACTGTTACTCACTCATACCTACATACATATATAGAGTCTTTACAGAATGATAGCAGACACGGGGAAGACGAACAACAAGAGGAGAAGAGTTAGAAGAAAATCAACTTCAAGCTAAGAAGAAGAATACCAAGACATTTCCTCCACACAAGAAAACAACACACACACAATCAAGCCGACCAAACACTGAGAAACCATGGCGGAACCCAACATGCACCGGACGCTTGACCTGACTCTATCCTGCCGCATCCAGGCGAGTTGCTGCTTAAAGTCCCTCACGCAAGCGCTGTTTAGCCACTGCACCTATTCTATCCTCCTAAAATTTACTTCAATCCCCCCTGCCACTAGCATGTTATGTATGTATGTATGTATGTATGAATGAATGATAACTGCAACTTTGCGTATTAAAACTCATTACTCCTACCGAAGTAATATAGTGCGTGGTTATGTTATGTCATGTTAGATAGATTATAAAACTGCTACTGGGGTTACATTTCGTGAGGTTCGGTGACGCTATGAAGTTAGGGGTGAGGTACCTGGAGGTTAGGGTGAATGCTGACTGACTGACTGACTGGACTGACAATTATTATAGGAAGTGGTTCCAACACGTTCACACACAACCTATACTCATACCACAAGTCCAGAATTAGAGAGGATCATGTTATTGGATATATTTTCAACGATTTACTCAGTGTCTAACCAACTCTTTAGCGATTTAAATGTGGACCTAAAATTAGGTCCGTATATTTGTTTGTCGTGGTGGTGGTGGTGGTGTGCGCCCGTCCATCAGGTTGATTAACCACCAAAACCATAAAGGGTGCGGCCCTGCCGTGTCAGGGCATAAACCACATCCATGGCGGTGACGGTCTTCCTTTTTGCGTGCTCGGTGTAGGTGACGGCGTCACGGATGACGTTCTCCAGAAACACCTTGAGGACGCCGCGGGTCTCCTCGTAGATGAGGCCGGATATACGTTTAACACCTCCACGCCGAGCTAGACGACGAATGGCGGGCTTGGTGATACCCTGGATGTTGTCACGAAGCACCTTACGATGACGCTTGGCGCCACCCTTTCCAAGTCCCTTGCCGCCTTTGCCTCGTCCAGTCATGTTGTTGTGGTTGCTACTACAGGTGGTCCTGGTGTGGCTTCGCCGAACGAACGAACGAAAAATGCTAGTGACAGGGGGGAAGGAGGCTCAGGAGAAGAATAAAGGGAGGATTGAAGTGAATTTTAGGAGGAGAGAACAGATGCAGTGGCTAAACACCGCTTGCGTGAGGGATTATAAGATGGAGGCAGCAGCAACTCGCCTGGACGCGGCCGGGAGGCGACAAGACAGAGCCAGGCTAGCGTCAGGTGCGTGTTGGGTTGGGCAATGGATGTTCAGTGCTTGGTCGGCTTGATTGTGTGTGTTGGTTTCTTGTGTGGAGGAAATGTCTTGGTCTTCTTAGCTTGATGTCGATTTTATTCTCACTCTCCTCCTCTTCTTGCTCTCTTGAAGTGTCCATTCGTTTGTGTTTGGGTCTTGTTGTTCGTCTTGCTCGTGTATTAAGTTCTCATAGGTGTGGAAGAAGTCAGAGACGGTGAGGTTGACCACGTGGGCTTCAGCTCCACGGGCCTCGTGGTGTTCTTGGTTCTGTGTGGTGGGCGTCTTCTCTTGGGTTTTCTTTTCTTGGTTTTTCTTTTCTGCTGGTTTTTTATTTTCTTGGGAGCGTACAGCAAGGAGGGCCTCTTTGTAGCTCAGTTTCTTCTCAAGACGAGCCTTGGCTACCCTGCATTCCTCCTTCCATTTGGGGTAGCGTTCAAGTTTAGAAGCTCCAAAGTTGTTGGTAGCGAAAGGCAGAGCGGGGAAGATGACAGAGGAAGGAGGAGGAGGTTAGGAAGGGAATTGTAGTGGGAGAGATAGTGCCGTGGCTTTACATGACTGCGTTTATTTGGTTAGCGCATAGCGCACGTATTTGGTTTTGTTTGTGTTGGGTGTGTGATCCTCGGGTCACCACTCCTCGGATTGTGTCAGTTCCAAGTTTAGAAGCTCCAACAACTTTCCCTGAATATGAATTCGCAACCTTTCGATTTACAACAGGTACCTACTTTACTGCTTGGTGAACAAGGACCAAGGGGGCTAGGAAGAGTGTCCAAACAACTTCCGCTGCCAGAATCGAGGGTGGTGCTGTGAACAGAACAGAAAAATGCTAGTGACAGGGGGGAAGGAGGTTCAGAGGAAGGATAAAGGGAGGATAGAAGTGAATTTTAGAAGGAGAGAACAGGTGCAGTGGCTAAACACCGCTTGCGTGAGGGGGTAGGCAAAATGCCCTGAGGGTGCAACAATCACAATCAGGACGAGGCAGGGGGAGGGCGGGAGCAGGTCCGGGCAAGCAAAGGGCCAACGCGGGTGCTCTGGTTGTCGTCTTAGCTTAGGCAGTGTTGGCAAAGCGGAGGAAGAACCGCCCCGCCACGGCGGCGGCGCAAGCCGAGAAGCGCAGGTGGACGGACGCACAGGCCACACACGAACAAAGTAAACAGAGAAGGTGAAAATATGGAAATTTAGCTAGTCGTAGGGTTGTTTGGAGAAAGATGAAGGTAAAGTCTTTGAGCTATGTCAAAGAGGAACAGAGCGAGTTGGAGGAAGGGTTTTGAATCTTTGAGCTTGAAATGTCAAAGTATTCATAGTAAGGAAGGATGAGCGTATCGTAGGAGAGTTTTTAGTAATAGCAGCAGACAGATTTGCGCTTTTTTGTCAAATTATGAACGGAGACGAGAATGAGATATAGGTTGAGTGGTTTCAGTCTTGAGTTAGGTCGATTTTATTGAGAATTGGATGTCACAGACGTTGGGTATGTTTGATTAGGTTCTGAGAGTTGTGGGTCTTTTAGCTATGTCAGAGAGAAATGGAGAGAGTTGGAGGAAGAGTTTTGAATCTTTGAGCTTGAAATGTCAAAGTATTCGTAGTAAGGAAGGATGAGTGTATCGTAGGAGAGTTATCTAGTAATAGCAGGAGACAGATTTGAGCTATGTCAAATTGTGAACAGAGATGAGAGTGAGATATAGGTTGTATGGTTTCAGTCTTGAGTTAGGTCGATTTAGTTGACAGTGGCTGATTATAAAAAGTTGGGTATGTTTGATTTCGTTTTTGAGAGTTGTAGTGTTATGAGGGCTTTGTCTCTGGCAGAAGTGTTGTGTTTGGAGATTGGTTGTGGGAGGAGTTTGTGTTTGGGGATTGTTAATTTAAGGTGAATTAAAATTGCTTAAGGGGGGTTGTTGTGTGAGTGTGTATGTGTTTGCATGTAAATGGAGTAAGGGGAGAGAGGGAGGGTTAGGATAATTGTTATAAGGTCAGGTATGGTTCGGTTGTCGGGAGGAGGGGGGGAGGAGAGGAGAGGAGAGGGGAGGCGAGAGGAGGAGAGGGGGACTTTGGAGGTTCTTGGGTTAATTTATAGTATGGTAGGATTTCTTAGGAATGATATGTTTTGTGTTGCTAATGAATAGTTGTATTGAGTCATATGTTTTTTTTTTTTTTTTTTTAGGAGGTCAAAGGGCTTGTTAGAAAGATTAAGATTATATTAAAGTTTTTGTTTTGGGATTGTGGTATTGATTTTTAAGAGGGAGGTTGTGAGAGTAGGTTGGGTAGAGTTAGAAAGTTTATCTTTAGGGAGGGATTGAAAGGTGTTGGTGGTGATTGGGTGAGTGAGTTAATAGTTTTTTTTTTTTTTTTTTTTTTTAGGAGGGATTGTGAGTAAGGTTGGGTGGGTTAAGTTTTTCTTTTGGGAGGATTGTAGGTTTTGTTAGTGGTTGGCAGAGTTGGGTTAATTATTGCATTCTTTCTTTCCTTTGGCTAGTAAAGGACTTCTGCAATTGCGTGGTAGGCTCTTGCAGGTATTGTGAGTTCTGGCCCCATTCTTGAGGGAGAGGGTTTGTGTACAGGTACATTGCACCCCTCCCCGACCTTATTGGCTAAGGGAGGCGTTCAATGTCGTCTGTAATTTGGTACCATTTTTTAAGGTACACCTCTCCGACCTTATTGGCTAAGGGAGGTGCCCATAAAACAGTGTTGGTAACATTCTTGAGTGAGAGGGCTTGCGTACAGGCACAGTGGAACTCTCCCCGACCTTGTTGGCTAAGGGAAACGTACATGTCATCTGAGTTAGTATGGGATGGGTAAGTTAGGTATTTGTTTTGGGAGGAGTGATAGGGTGTGGTTAGTTAATGGTAGAATGGTTATTTTTTATTTTGTGTGGGATTGCTAGTAACGGCTGGGTATGTTAGGTTTTTGTTTTGGGAGGAGTGATAGGGTGTGGTTAGGTAATGGTAGAATGGTTATTTTTTTATTTTGTGTGGAATTGCTAGTAATGGCTGGGTACGTTAGGTTTTTATTTTGGGGGGATTGTTAGGGGGAGTGTTAGTGCAGGTTGAGTGGTTTAGTTATTTATTTATTTATTTTTTATTTTTTTGTCAGAGTGGTCTTGAGTTTGAGTTGGTGGCGTGGGGTTTGGAGTGAGGGGGGGGAGGAGGGAATTGGTCAAGTCAGGTAAGGTTAGGTTGGGTGGGAATTATTGGGTGTGGGGTTGAGAAGAGGTTAGGTTAAGCTTAGTTAGGTTAGGTGGGAATCGTTGGGTGTGGGCTGAGGAGAGGTTAGGTTGATTTGGTTAGGTTGGGTGGGAATCGTTGGGTGAGGGTTAAGGAGAGGCTAGGTTTTAATTTGGGGGGAAATTGTTGGGTGTGGTTATAGGGAAGATATTAATACAAGGGAGGTGGGAGGGGAGTGTTTGGTCTGTTTAGTACTTAAAGATAGAAATTCTGAGGTGCAGGGATGAGGTCTAAATTGTCGAGTGACTGTGAGCGTGGTGGTGGTATGAGTGTTGTGTATGCAAGTGAGGGAAGGGCAGTTACGTGACTGTGTGTGGGGGAGTCGGGAGGTTGAGGGGAGTGTGCTAGGTTCGTGTCGGGGTTGATTTCCGTTTCCTTAGGGGTAGTGCCGTATAGGTTTACTTTGATTATTGATTTGGTTGGATGAGTGTATTGTATAATTCTTTTGCTGTCAGGTGTATAGGGAGAAAGGGGGGAGGTGTTCTTCCTCTTTGGTCTAGGGGTCTTGACCACTAGTTCTGTGGGGGGATGGGCTGCCATTTTGTTCTTGGGAGTCTGGGGTGTTAGGGGAGGATTGGGTTTTGTTTGGGTGTTTGTGGTCCGGGAGTTCGACGTAGTCATGTAGGAGAAGTCGCGTGTAGGCGAGGTCGAGGTGGAGGGACCAGGAGGTTCTGGACTGTTTACTCTGGGGGGTGAGGTAATGGTAGATTGGTGGGATAAGTCAGGTGTGGGCATGGCAGAAGTGGAGGGGTGAAGGGAGATTACAGTGGATTCTCTGGGGGGTGGGGGGGGGCATGTTGGTCCGGTCGGAGATGGGGGCAGTGGGGAAGATGAGGTCGGGACCGGTTCTGAAGGAGTCAGGAATGTTTATGGTAGGGAGGCCGTTAGCCTTCAAACCCTCAATTGCCAGTTGTAGAAAAAGTGATCTGTTACCGTTGCTTAGGGTATGTGCCAGAAGTATGATGATGGTGATTTTTGCGTCAGTGTCGGGGGAGGGGAGGGGGGCGGTCAGGTTGTTGGTCCAGCAAGTGCGGGTGGGGAGAGTCGTGGGAGTAGGGAGTGAGTGGTGGGGAGGAGGAGGTGGTGCTGTGGGAGGTGCAGTGGGAGGTGAGGGTCGGCGGGGAGGGAGTGGTGTTGTGCTGTTATCGAGTCTGATTTGGCACTTGTTGCTGATGGCAGAGTGTGGGCCTTTACAATTGCAGCATTTAGTTACAATGGCAGTGCAGTTTCTGTATGAGTGGCCTTGATTGGCATATTTTGAACAAGTTAGTGTGTTACTGCAACGGTTGGTGGTATGTCCAAATTGGTAGCAGTTGTAGCATTGGTGAACTGGGATGTAGTGTTGGAATTCGATGTTATGTGAGGGGATGATGTTATTGCTGAATTTAATTCCGTTGGATTTTAATTTGATGGCGTCAGTTTGTGTAGCTGTAGTGATTTTTAACATGGGGAGAGTTCCCATCCGGGCTGCATATGTCATTTGGGAGGTGTTGTGTGTGTTGAGTTCTGTCAATAGGTTAGGGTTGTCAAGGATATGAGGGATGACTTTTCTACATATGAGGGTGCTGTTACGAACCCCTCCACCCCGCACTACGAACCACGCCATCTATTGTCCTGATCTACCTACCCAGCACCACGAGCAACGCCATCTAGGGACGAGACACGAGTATGACTCGTCTTAGTTACCACTCCGAGGTTTCCCTTCTCCCTATCCTGGTTGTTGCGTCACCTCCTCAGTCTTCTTTGTCAGCTCCAATTCGAGGAGAGGGACTTGGCTCTGGGAAGTGACCACAGGATCATCTATCCTCTAAACCTACGTGCAGTGACTACCTACCGTCTTCTACAATACTCAGCCTTACTCGTCAGCCATCTCAGCTCCTCACTTAAGTACATGTATCTTGTATTACCTCCCCCACGTCCACTTGCTTCAAAATTGTTTATGTTGTATTAATATGTATATACTGTTAATGTTTTGGTTAAGTTTGGTTAAGGGTAATTTATAAGCTGAATATTTTGTTAAGGGATTTATGGTACTCTATTATATACAACGAAAACTTGCATCCTTTGTCTACCCTTTTATAGTCCGATTGTCTTTGTTTTTTTATTGTTGTTACCTGTTGGGATCTGGGTAGACGTATAACTATATTCTAAATCCCCAACTCGTAACAAATGGCGACCGTGACAGGACACGACCTTAAGTACCATATTCCTTCCTCCCTTGTTACTCAGTGTTAATTATTTCTCCCAGTCACTTCTGTTCACAATTGCTTTACGGTAGTTTAAAGTTTCCTTCATATGTGTGTGCATATATTGGTATTATCGTATAGTAAGAGTGACAGACGTAGGATATTAGGTTCCAAGTGTCATAAGGCTTACCTGTTATTACACGTGGCAGTCGTGTAGTAAGTCTTATCGAGTGTAGGGAAGAATCCGGATCTGTTTAATGCCGTACCCTCACTCCAGAGTAGGTTGTTCCATAGTCACTAGTTTACGGTGAAGTGATATCTTGGGACGCCACGCTCTACCAGGACCCCATAATTATAAAGCCTCAATTATTGTTCTTCTCATTATCTCATTCAGGGTCAATCATACCATATATCAGGGTTGTTAATCCGGATCTTTATATTAATGCCGTAATACGCCCTTCCTCTTTCAAGTATCTCGGGGTTGTTAATCCGGATCTTTATATAAAATGCCGTAATACGCCCTTCCTATTCCAAGTCTCTTATCCTTATTTAAGGATCTTATCAGAAGAACAATATTCATAAGTGTATTTCCCTAGGTATAACTTGGTTAGTTTCCGGGACTTTCTGGTTATCCACTGCCGTGATATTTTCTAGGGTAGTCCACTTATCTTATCTTTTGACCATTAGTTAATTTATCTATTTTTTTCTTAACGGCCACCTCGGGTTGCTGGTACCGGTTTTAATGAAAATCTTCGTAATAAATTACGTGTTAATATCCTGAAAGAAGAATGGAAAGAAATAGCCAGCTATTATAATATCCATTTCACGGCAACTGACTAAAAATGTTTCAAAAATCATGTGATTGAAGTGCTGGTTCAACATGAAGGTTTAAAAGAATCCGCTGTTGACAGATTAACGCCCATGTCCAAGAAACTTCAACCACTATCCACCACCCCTCCTCACTCAGAAGTTGCTTCAGGTCTGGCTAGCCCTCAAGAAAAAACACAACGAATAGACGCCTTAGAACTAGAACGAGCAAGGTTCGAGTTCCAAATCAAAATGAAAGAACTAGAGTTGGAACAGGCCAAGTTGGAGAAGGAGGCCAAGTTGGAGCAGGCCAAGTTGGAGCAGCAGGCCAAGTTGGAGCCTGAAGAAAGGTCGGAACAGGCCAAGTTGCAGCATGAAGAAAAGTTGGAACAGGCCAGGTCGGAACAGGCCAAGTTGGAGCAGGAGGTTAGACTGAAAGAACTACAGGTAAGAGAGATAGAAGTCACCTTAACATCGGAGTTTAGATCAAAAGAAGTGGCATTAAGAGAGAAACTAGCTGCTTTTAACCCTGCTACTGCTTCTTCCCTTGTTCCCGGGTTTGATGAATCCGATATGGACGGGTCATTTAGGACTTTTGAGAAAATAGCCGGGAAGAATGAGTGGCCAAAGGACCAGTGGGTGTCAGTGTTAGTTCCTAAATTATGTGGTAAGGCTCGTAGAGTTTATAACTGTTTAGACCAGACTGATGACTATGATAACGTAAAAAAGAATATCCTCACCTCTTATGCTATCACGCCAGATGGATGCCGGCAGAAGTTTTAAATAAACTAAACAAGCCATTTTCCCCACACCTTTGTTGAGTTTGCTCACCACGAAAAGCTTGGAGGTTTTAAGAAGTGGTTAGAGGCTACAGAGACCTCCACATTTCAGGATTTGTTAAAGTTGGTAGTCCTGGAGGAGTGGAAGAGCAAGATACCATTTCACATCTTGAAGCATGTGGAGGAGCGTGGAGAAGTTAATTTAGGGCGTGCTGCTGAGCTGGCTGATGCGTACGCTTTGTTGGTGGAGTCACTGGGCAGTAGAGAACGTGGTACTTCCCGACATGTTAGGTCCTCCTCTGATGATAACCTTGGGAACGTGAGTGGTAGGTCGAAAGGTCCCACACCTACTCCCCCAGATGCAACCAAGCTTACTTGTTCTTACTGTAAAAACCCAGGCCATACGATCCAGAATTGTAAACACCCAAAGTGTCGAATTGCTAAAAGTAGTTCCCTGGATCCCAAATCCAAACCAATAGCAAACACCAATGTGGAAAGGCCCCATCAGGATCTCTTCTCTTCATTCACCTATGAGGGAAAAATTTCAATCATGGAGGGGTCTCGTTCTTTCCCTATTCGTATACTACGTGATACGGGCGCAGCACAATCTATCCTCCTGTTTAACGTCATTCCTGATATATCTACCGCATTTACTAACGAGAGTGTTCTAATTTCAGATCTCTCATCCCATTCTTCCTATCCCTTAGCTAAAGTGCACCTCCAATGTCCCTTGATTACTGGGGAAGTGCAAATAGCCATAAGGAAAGACCCAATGCCTGTGTGCGGCATTCATTTATTATTGGGTAATGACTTGGTAGGAGATCTAGTGGTTCCTAACATAAAGACAGTCTACTCTCCCTTACCTGTCAACTCCACCACTGACCTTAAAGAAACTATTCCTCATCTTTTCCCATCTTGTGCTGTCACCCGGTCACAGAGTGTGCGAAATGGGCCCTCTTCATCTAAAACCACCTCTAATATCTTCCTACCCACAGAAGATCTGTACAATAAGACCATTAGTAAGGAGGAGCTCGTTAAAGCCCAACAATCTGATCCATCTTTGACTAAACTTCATCATACAGCAGTTGAGGGTAAAGATTTTAACACCCTTCCGTGTTTTTATTATCATGAAGGGGTTTTGATGAGGGCCTATAGGCCCCCTGAGCTTGCCCATCTAGACACGTGGTCTGAAATACATCAAGTGGTAATTCCCACCTCAGTCAGACCAGCATTAATTGCCCTTGCCCATGATGGTATTTCAGGACATTTGGGAATCCTGAAAACATATATAAAGCTCCTCCAACACTATTATTGGCCTGGACTTAGGAAGGATGTGTCAAAGTACCTAAAATCTTGTCATATTTGTCAAATGGTAGGAAAACCAAATGAAAGTATACCAGCAGCTCCCATTAAGCCCATCCCAGTATTTTCTACACCATTTGAAAAGATTGTTGTGGATTGTGTGGGCCCATTACCAAAGACTAAGAAAGGAAATCAATTCCTGCTCACAGTTATGGATACCAGTACACGTTATCCTGAGGCTTTTCCCCTTAAAAGCATCAATTCAAAAAACGTAATCAAACATCTTTTGCACCTTTTCACTTCAGTGGGCATTCCTAAAGAGATCCAATCCGATCAGGGCACCAATTTTACAAGCAATCTTTTCAAACAGGTGATGAAAGACCTCAGTGTGGACCATTGTACATCTTCGGCTTACCACCCACAATCCCAAGGTTGCTTGGAACGGTTCCATCAAACTTTCAAATCAATGCTAAAAAAATACTGTATAGAACACCAAAAGGAATGGGATGAAAGCATAGACTTGTTACTCTTTGCCATCAGGGAATGTCCCAGGAGTCATTGGGTTTCTCCCCGTTCGAGTTACTATATGGGAGACAAATTAGGGGACCCCTTAAAATAGTAAAGAAGCAGTGGTTTGACACTCCATCTATTAAGCCCGCAACAGTTTCCCAATACATTGACACTTTACGGGACAAATTAACTGAAGTCCGAACCATTGCTCAGTCAAACTTAAAAAAAGTCCA
>NW_024757135.1:0-16529 GCF_018991925.1 Homarus americanus
TAATCGAGTATAACAAAGTCCCCTGTTCGAGTGTAACAAAGTCCTCTAATCGAGTATAAGAAAGCCACCTCGTCGTGTATAACAAAGTCCCCTGATCGAGTATAACAAAGTCTCCTAATCGATTATAATAAAGTCCCCTGATTGAATATAATAAAGTCCCCTAATCGAGTATAACAAAGTCCCCTGATCGAGTATAACAAAGTCCCCTCTTCGAGTATAACAAAGTCCCCTGATCGATTATAACAAAGTCCCATGATCGAGTAAAAGAAAGGCCTCTGACCGAATATAACAAAGTCCCTAGTTGAGTATATACAAAGTCTCCTGATCGAGTATAACAAAGCCCCCTGATTGAGCATAACAAAGTCCCCTGATCGCTTATAACAAAGTCCCCTGATCCAGTATAACAAAGGCCCCTAATGGAGTGTAATAAAGGCCCCTGATTGAGTTTAACAAAGTCCCAAGATCGAGTATAACAAAGTCCCCTCATCGAGTATAACAAAGGCCCTTTAACGAGTATAACAAAGTCCCCTGGTCGAGTATAACAAAGTCCCCTGATCAAGTATAACAAAGGCCCCTATTGGAGTATAACAAAATCCCAAGATCGAGTATAACAAAATCTTCCGATCGAGTATAACTAAGTCCCTTGATGGAGTATAACAAAGTCCCCTAAAGGAATATTACAAAGTCCCTAGTTGAGTATATACAAAGTCTCTTGATCGAGTATAACAAAGCCCCCTCATCGAGTATAACAAAGTCCCCTGGTCGAGTATAACAAAGTCCCCTTATCGAGTATAATAAAGATCCGGATCGAGTACAACAAAGTCCCCTGATCGAGTATAAGAAATTCCCCATATCGAGTATAACAAAGTCCCCTGATCGAGTAAAACAAAGTCCCCTGATCGAGTATAACAAAGTCCCCTGATCGAGTATAACAAAGTCCCCTGATCGAGTATAACAAAGTCCCTGATTGAGTATAACAAAGTCCCCTTTTCGAGTATAATAAAGCCCCGGATCGAGTATAACAAAATCCCTTGATGTAGTATAACAAAGTCCCCTGATCGGGTATAACAAAGTCCCCTGGTCGAGTATATCAATGTCCCCTGATCGAGTATAACAAAGCACCCTCTTCGTGTATAACAAAGCCCCCTCATCGAGTATAACAAAGTCCCCTGGTCGAGAAAAACAAAATCTCCTGGTCGAGTATAACAAAGAACCCTGATCGAGTATAACAAAGGACCCTAATGGAGTATAACAAAGTCCCAAGATCGAGTATAACTAAGTCCCCTGGTCGAGTATAACAAAGTCCCCTGATCGTGTATAACAAAGGACCCTAATGGAGTATAACAAAAGTCTCCCCTTGATCGTAGCCAAATAAAGTCCTCATCGAAAGTATAACAAAGTTCTGCGATCGAGTATAGCAACAACAAAGTTCCCTGATCGAGTAAAAACAAAACACCCCTGATCGAGTATAACAAAAGTCCTGCTCGAGTATGAAAAATCCTAATCGAGTATGCTCGCAGCACCCTCATCGAGCACATACAACAAAGTCCCCTTCTTTGATCGAGAGTATAACAAAGTCCCCTGATCGAGTATAAAAAAGTCCCCTGTTCGAGCATAACAACGTCCCCTGATCGAGTATAACAAAGTCCCTTGATCGAGAAAAACAAAGTCCCCTGATCGAGTAGAACAAAGTCCCCTGATCGAGTATAACAAAGTCCCCTGATCGAGTATAACAAAGTTCCCTGACCGAGTATATCTAAGTCCCCTGATCGAGAATAATAAAGTCCCCTTTCTAGTGTAACAAAGTCCTCTGATCGAGTATAACAATGTCGCCTAATGGAGTATAACAAAGCCCCCTAGACGAGTATAACAAAGTCCCCTGATCGAGTAATACAAAGCCCCCT
Source organism: Homarus americanus (assembly GCF_018991925.1). NCBI lineage: Eukaryota > Metazoa > Arthropoda > Malacostraca > Decapoda > Nephropidae > Homarus > Homarus americanus. The sequence goes on from NW_024757135.1 coordinate 1,905, forward strand.
CATCGAGTATAACAGAGTCCCCTGATCGAGTATAACAAAGTCCCCTAATCGAGTAAAACAAAGCCCACTCATCGAGTATAGCAAAGTTCCCTGTTCGAGTATAACAAAGTCCCCTGATCTAGTGTAACAAAGTCCTCTGATCGAGTATAGCAAAGTCCCCTAATCGAGTATAACAAAGCCCCCTCGACGAGTATAACAAAGTCCCTGATCGAGTATAACAAAGTCCCCTGATCGAGTATAACAACGTCCCCTGATCGATATGCGCGTAACATATAGTCCCCTCTTGTTAGAGTATACTGTCCCCTTGATCATATAACAAAGTCCTCTGATCGATTAAAACAAAGTCCCCTGATCGAGTATAACAAAGTCCCCTGATCGAGTATAACAAAGTCCCCTGACCGAGTATAACTAAGTCCCGTGATCGAGTATAATAAAGGACCCTAATGGAGTATAACAAAGTGTCAAGATCGAGTATAACAAAGTCCCCTGATCGAGTATGACAAAGTCCCCTGATCGAGTATAACAAAGTCCCCTGATCGAGTATAACAAAGTCCCCTGATCGAGTATAACAAAGTCCCCTGATCGAGTAAAACAAAGCCCCCTCATCGAGTATAACAACGTCCCCTGATCGAGTATAACAAAGTCCCCTGATCGGGTGTAACAAAGTCCTCTGATCGAGTATAACAAAGCCACCTCGTCGAGTATAACAAAGTCCCCTGTTCGAGTTTAACAATGTCCCCTAATCGAGTATAATAAAGTCCCCTGATTGAGTATAATAAAGTCCCCAGATCGAGTATAACAAAGTCCCCTGATCGAGTATAACAAAGTCCCTTGATCGAGAAAAACAAAGCCCCCCGATCGAGTATAACTAAGTCCCCTGATCGAGTATAACAAAGTCCCCTGATCGAGTTTAACAAAGCCCCCTGATCGAGTATAAAAAGGCCCCTGACCGAATATAACAAAGTCCCTAGTTGAGTATATACAAAGTCTCCTGATCGAGTATAACAAAGCCCCCTCATCGAGCATAACAAAGTCCTTTGATCGATTATAACAAAGTCCCCTGATCCAGTATAACAAAGGCCCCAGATCGAGTTTAACAAAGTCCCAAGATCGAGTATAACAAAGTCCCCTCATCGAATATAACAAAGGCCCTTTATCGAATATAACAAAGGCCCCTGGTCGAGTATATCAAAGTCCCCTGATCAAGTATACAAAGGACCCTATTGGAGTATAACAATGTCCCAAGATCGAGTATAACAAAGTCTTCCGATCGAGTATAACTAAGTCCCCTGATGGAGTATAACAAAGTCCCCTGATCGATTATAACAAAGTCCCATGATCGAGTAAAAGAAAGGCCTCTGACCGAATATAACAAAGTCCCTAGTTGAGTATATACAAAGTCTCCTGATCGAGTATAACAAAGCCCCCTGATTGAGCATAACAAAGTCCCTTGATCGCTTATAACAAAGTCCCCTGATCCAGTATAACAAAGGCCCCTAATGGAGTGTAATAAAGGCCCCTGATTGAGTTTAAAAAAGTCCCAAGATCGAGTATAACAAAGTCCCCTCATCGAGTATAACAAAGGCCCTTTATCGAGTATAACAAAGTCCCCTGGTCGAGTATAACAAAGTCCCCTGATCAAGTATAACAAAGGCCCCTATTGGAGTATAACAAAATCCCAAGATCGAGTATAACAAAATCTTCCGATCGAGTATAACTAAGTCCCTTGATGGAGTATAACAAAGTCCCCTAAAGGAATATTACAAAGTCCCTAGTTGAGTATATACAAAGTCTCTTGATCGAGTATAACAAAGCCCCCTCATCGAGTATAACAAAGTCCCCTGGTCGAGTATAACAAAGTCCCCTTATCGAGTATAATAAAGATCCGGACGTGAGTAATAGCCAACAAAGCCCCGACCGAGTATGCGCAAGAAATTCTCATATCGAGGCACAAAGTCCCCTTGATCGAGTACAACAAAGTCCCCTGATCGAGTATAAGAAAGTCCCCATATCGAGTATAACAAAGTCCCCTGATCGAGTAAAACAAAGTCCCCTGATCGAGTATAACAAAGTCCCCTTTTCGAGTATAATAAAGCCCCGGATCGAGTATAACAAAATCCCTTGATGTAGTATAACAAAGTCCCCTTATCGGGTATAACAAAGTCCCCTGGTCGAGTATAACAATGTCCCCTGATCGAGTATAACAAAGCACCCTCTTCGTGTATAACAAAGCCCCTCATCGAGTATAACAAAGTCCCCTGGTCGAGAAAAACAAAATCTCCTGGTCGAGTATAACAAAGAACCCTGATCGAGTATAAAAAAGGACCCTAATGGAGTATAACAAAGTCCCAAGATCGAGTATAACTAAGTCCCCTGGTTGAGTATAACAAAGTCCCCTGATCGTGTATAACAAAGGACCCTAATGGAGTATAACAAAGTCTCCTGATCGGGAATAACAAAGTCCCCTCATCGAGTATAACAAAGTTCCCTGATCGAGTATAACAAAGTTCCCTGATCGAGTAAAACAAACACCCCTGATCGAGTATAACAAAGTCCTTGCTCGAGTATGAAAAATCCCCCTAATCGAGTATAACAAAGACCCCTCATCGAGCATAACAAAGTCCCCTGATCGAGTATAACAAAGCCCCCTGATCGAGTATAACAAATTCCCCTGGTCGAATATAACAAAGACCCCTGATCGAGTAAAAAAAAAGCCCCCTCATCGAGTATAACAAAGTTCCCTGATCGAGTAGAACAAAGTCACCTGATCGAGTATAACAAAGTCCCCTGATCGAGTATAACAAAGTTCCCTGACCGAGTATAACTAAGTCCCCTGATCGAGCATAATAAAGTCCCCTTTCTAGTGTAACAAAGTCCTCTGATCGAGTATAACAATGTCGCCTAATGGAGTATAACAAAGCCCCCTAGACGAGTATAACAAAGTCCCCTGATCGAGTAATACAAAGCCCCCTCATCGAGTATAACAGAGTCCCCTGATCGAGTATAACAAAGTCCCCTAATCGAGTAAAACAAAGCCCACTCATCGAGTATAGCAAAGTTCCCTGTTCGAGTATAACAAAGTCCCCTGATCTAGTGTAACAAAGTCCTCTGATCGAGTATAGCAAAGTCCCCTAATCGAGTATAACAAAGCCCCCTCGACGAGTATAACAAAGTCCCTGAACGAGTATAACAAAGTCCCCTGATCGAGTAAAACAAAGTCCCCTGATCGAGTATAACAAAGTCCCCTGTTAGAGTATAACAAAGTCCCCTGATCGAGTATAACAAAGTCTTCTGATCGATTAAAACACAGTTCCCTTATCGAGTATAACAAAGTCCCCTGATCGAGTATAACAAAGTCCCCTGATCGAGTAAAACTAAGTCCCCTGATCGAGTATAATAAAGGACCCTAATGGAGTATAACAAAGTCTCAAGATCGAGTATAACAAAGTCCCCTGATCGAGTATGATAAAGTCCCCTGAGCGAGTATAACAAAGTCCCCTGATCGAGTATAACAAAGTCCCCTGATCGAGTATAACAAAGTCTGCTAATCGAGTAAAACAAAGCCCCCTCATCGAGTATAACAACGTCCCCTGATCAAGTATAACAAAGTCCCCTGATCGAGTGTAACAAAGTCCTCTGATCGAGTATAACAAAGCCACCTCGTCGAGTATAACAAAGTCCCCTGATCGAGTATAACAAAGTCCCCTAATCGAGTATAACAAAGTCCCCTGATTGAGTATAATAAAGTCCCCAGATCGAGTATAACAAAGTCCCCTGATCGAGTGTAACAAAGTCCCTTGATCGAGAAAAACAAAGCCCCCTGATCGAGTATAACAAAGTCCTGATCGAGTATAACAAAGTCCCCTGATCGAGTTTACCAATAACAAAGCCCCCTGATCGAGTATAAGAAAGGCCCCTGACCGAATATAACAAAGTCCCTAGTTGAGTATATACAAAGTCTCCTGATCGAGTATAACAAAGCCCCCTCATCGAGCATAACAAAGTCCTTTGATCGAATAAAACAAAGTCCCCTGATCCAGTATAACAAAGGCCCCTGATCGAGTTTAACAAAGTCCCAGATCGAGTATAACAAAGTCCCCTCATCGAATATAACAAAGGCCCTTGGTCGAGTATATCAAAGTCCCCTGATCAAGTATACAAAGGACCCTATTGGAGTATAACAATGTCCCAATATCGAGTATAACAAAGTCTTCCGATCGAGTATAACTAAGTCCCCTGATGGAGTATAACAAAGTCCCCTGATCGAGAATAACAAAGTCCCCTCATCGAACATAACAAAGCCCCCTGTTCGAGTATACGAAAGGCCCCTGAACGAATATAACAAAGTCCCTAGTTGAGTATATACAAAGTCTCTTGATCGAGTATAACAAAGCTCCCTGATCGAGTATAACAAAGTCCCCTGATCGATTACAACAAAGTCCCCTGATCCAGTATATGAAAAGCCCCTAATGGAGTATAACAAAGGCCCCTGATCCAGTTTAACAAAGTCCCCTGATCTAGTATAACAAAGTCCCCTGATCGAGTATAGCAAAGTCCCCTGGTCGAGTAAAACAAAGTCCCTTATCGAGTATAATAAAGCCCCGGATCGAGTATAACTAAGTCCCCTGATTGAGTTTAACAAAGGACCCTAATGCAGTATAACAAAGTCCCAAGATCGAGTATAACAAAGTCCCCTGATCGAGAATAACTCTTCCCTGATCGAGTATAACAAAGTCCCCTGATCGAGTATAACAAAGTCCCCTGTTCAAGTATATCTAAGTCCCCTGATCGAGTATAATAAAGGACCCTAATGGACTATAATAACGTCTCAAGATCGAGAATAACAAAGTCCCCTTATCGCGTATAACAAAGTCCCCTGATCGATTATAACAAAGTCCCCTGATCGAGTATAATAAAGGACCCTAATGGACTATAACAACGTCTCAAGATCAAGTATAACAAAGTCCCCTAATCGAGTATAACAAAGTCCCCTGATCGAGTATAACTAAGTCCCTGATCGAGTTAAACAAAGCCCCTCATCGAGTATAACAAAGTCCCCTAATCGAGTATAACTAAGTCCCCTCATTGAGTTTAATAAAGGACCCTAATGGAGTATAACAAAGTCCCAAGATCGAGTATAACAAAGTCTTCTGATCGAGTATTACAAAGTCCCCTGATCGAGTATAACTAAGTCCCCAGTTTGAGTATAACAAAGGACCCTAATGTAGTAAAACAAAGTCCCAAGATCGAGTATAACAAAGTCCCCTCATCGAGTATAACAAAGTTCCCTGATCGAGTATAACAAAGTCCTTGATCGAGTATAAAAAAGCCCCCTAATCGAGTATAACAAAGTCCCCTGATCGAGCATAACAAAGTCCCCTGATCGAATATAACAAAGCCCCCTGATCGAGTATGACAAAGGCCCCTGGTCGAGTATAACAAAGTCCCCTCATCGAGTATAACAAAGTCCCCTCATCGAGTATAACAAAGTACCCTCATCGAGTAAAACAATGTCCCCTGATAGAGTATAACTAAGTCCCCTGATTGAGTATAACAAAGGACCCTAATGCAGTATAACAAAGTCCCAAGATCGAGTATAACAATATCCTCTGATCGAGTAAAATAAAGTCCCCTGATCGAGAATAACTCTTCCCTGATCGAGTATAACAAAGTCCCCTGATCGAGTAAAACAAAGTCCCCTGATCGAGTACAATAAAGGACCCTAATGGACTATAACAACGTCTCAAGATCGAGTATAACAAAGTCCCCTAATCGCGTATAACAAAGTCCCCTGATCGAGTATAACAAAGTCCCCTGATAGAGTAAAACAAAGCCCCTTATCGAGTATAACAAAGTCCCCTGATCTAGTGTAACAAAGTCCTCTGATCGAGTATAACAAAGTGCCATAATCGAGTATAACTAAGTCCCCTGATTGAGTTTAACAAAGGACCCTAATGGAGTACAACAAAGTCCCAAGATCGAGAATAACAAAGTCTTCTGATCGAGTATAACAAAGTCCCCTGATCGAGTATAACAAAGCCCCCTAATCGAGTATAACAAAGTCCCCTGATCGAGTATAACTAAGTCCCCTGATTGAGTATAACAAAGGACCCTAATGGAGTATAACAAAGTCTCAAGATCGAGTATAATAAAGGACCCTAATGGACTATTACAAAGTCTCAAGATCGAGTATAACATTTAACAAAGTCCCCTGATTGAGTATGACAAAGTCCCCTGATCGAGTACAACAAAGTCCCCTGATCGAGTACAACAAAGTCCTCTGATCGAGTATAACCTATTCCCCGACTCGAGTATATCAAAGGCCCTTGGTCGAAAATAACAAAGTCCCTGATCGAGTAAAACAAAGCCCCCTGATCGAGTATAACAAAGTCCCAAGATCGAGTAAATCAAAGCCACCTGATCGAGTATAACAAAGTCCGCTGATCGAGTTTAACAAAGTCACAAGATCGAGTTCAACAAAGTCCCAAGATCGAGTATAACAAAGTCCCCTCATCGAGAATAACAAAGTCCCCTGATCGAGTATAACAAACGCCCCTGGTCGAGTATAACAAAGTCCCCTTATCGAGTATAATAAAGCCCCGGATCGAGTATAACAAAGTCACCTGATCAAGTATAATAAAGGACCCTAATGGACTATAACAACGTCTCAAGATCGAGTATAACAAAGTCCCCTAATCGAGTATAACAAAGTCCCCTAATCGAGTATAACTAAGTCCCCGATCGAGTTAAACAAAGCCCCCTAATCGAGTATAACAAAGTCCCCTGATCGAGTATAAATAAGTCCCCTGATTGAGTATAACAAAGGACCCTAATGGAGTAAAATAAAGTCCCAAGATCGAGTATAACAAAGTCCCCTCATCGAGTATAACAAAGTTCCCTCATCGAGTATAACAAAGTTCCATGATCGAGTAAAACAAACACCCCTGATCGAGTATAACAAAGTCCTTGATCGAGTATAAAAAGCCCCCTAATCGAGTATAACAAAGTCCCCTGATCGAGCATAACGAAGTCCCCTGATCGAGTAAAACAAAGTCCCCTGATCGAGTATAACGAAGTCCCTGATCGAGTTAAACAAAGCCCCCTCATCGAGTATAACAAAGTCCCCTGATCTAGTGTAACAAAGTCCTCTGATCGAATCTAACAAAGTCCCCTAATCGAGTATAACTAAGTCCTTTCATTGAGTTTAACAAAGGACCCTAATGGAGAATAACAAAGTCCGAAGATCGAGTATAGCAAAGTCTTCTGATCGAGTATAACAAAGTCCCCTGATCGAGTATAACAAAGCCCTCTAATCGAGTATAACAAAGTCCCCTGATCGAGTATAACTAAGTCCCCTGATTGAGTATAACAAAGGACCCTAATGGAGTAAAACAAAGACCCAAGATCGAGTATATCAAAGTCCCCTCATCGAGTATAACAAAGTTCCCTGATCGAGTATAACAAAGTTCCATGATCGAGTAAAACAAGCACCCCTGATCGAGTATAACAAAGTCCTTGATCGAGTATAAAAAAGCCCCCTAATCGAGTATAACAAATTCCCCGATCGAGCATAACAAAGTCCCCTGATCGAGTATAACAAAGCCCCCTGATCGAGTATAACAAAGGCCCCTGGTCGAGTAAAACAAAGTCCCCTGATCGAGTATAACAAAGTCCTCTGATCGAGTAAAACAAAGTCCTCTGATAGAGTATAACTAAGTCCCCTGATTGAGTAAAACAAAGGACCCTAATGGAGTATAACAAAGTCCCAAGATCGAGTATAACAAAGTCCTCTGATCGAGTAAAACAAAGTCCCCTTGATCGAGTATAACAAAGTCGCCTGATCGAGTATAACAAAGTCGCCTGATCGAGTATAACAAAGTCCCCTGATCGAGTATAACTAAGTCCCCTGATCGAGTATAATAAAGGACCCTAATGGAGTATAACAAAGTCTCAAGAACGAGTAAAACAAAGTCACCTGATCGACTGTAACAAAATTCCCTGGTCGAGTATAACAAAGTCCCCAGATCGAGTATAACAAAGTCCCCTGATCGAGTAAAACAAAGCCCCCTGATCGAGTATAACAAAGTCCCCTGATCGAGTATAACAAAGTCCCCTGATCTAGTGTAACAAAGTCCTCTGAACGAGTATAACAAAGTCCCCTAATCGAGTATAACAAAGCCCGCTCGACGAGTATAACAAAGTCCCTTGATCGAGAAAAACAAAGTCCCCTGATCGAGTAGAACAAAGTCCCCTGATCGAGTATGACAAAGTCCCCTGATCGAGTATAACTAAGTCCCCTGATCGAGCATAATAAAGTCCCCTGATCTAGTGTAACAAAGTCCTCTGATCGAGTATAACAATGTCCCCTAATCGAGTATAACAAAGCCCCCTCGACGAGTATAACAAAGTCCCCTGATCGAGTAAAACATAGCCCCCTCATCGAGTATAACAAAGTCCCCTGATCGAGTATAACTAAGTCCCCTGATCGAGCATAATAAAGTCCCCTGATTTAGTGTAATAAAGTCCTCTGATCGAGTATAACAATGGCCCCTAATCGAGTATAACAAAGTCCCCTGATCGAGTATAACAAAGTCCCCTAATCGAGTAAAACAAAGCCCAATCATCGAGTAAAGCAAAGTCCCCTGATCGAGTATAACAAAGTCCCCTGATCTAGTGTAACAAGGTCCTCTGATCGAGTATAGCAAAGTCCCCTAATCGAGTATAACAAAGCCCCCTCGACGAGTATAACAAAGTCCCTGATCGAGTATAACAAAGTCCCCCGATCGAGTATAACAAAGTCCTCTGATCGAGAATAACAAAGTCCCCTGTTAGAGTATGCTAAATAAAGTCCCTTGATCATATAAATTCTCTGGACTGACAAAACAACAAAGTCCCTTTATCAAGTATAAAGAAGTCCCCTTGATCGAGTATGGGCCAACAAAGTCCCTAACACCGAGTATAACGGGTCCCCTGATCGAGTATAATAAAGGACCCAATGGAGTAACAAAAGTCTCAAGATCGAGTATAAATAAAGTCCCCTGGATCGAGCCCGCTGATAAATCCCCTGATCGAGTATAACAAAGTCCCCTGGATCGAGTATAACAAAGTCCCCTGATCGAGTATGCGCAACAAAAGTCCCCTGATCGAGTATATAACAAAGCCCCCACCGAGTATAACAAAAGTCCCTCTTGATCGAGTATGACCTTAAGTCCCCTTGATTGAGTATAACAAAGGACCCTAATGCAGTATAACAAAGTCCCAATATCGAGTATAACAAAGTCCTCTGATCGAGTATAACAAAGTCCCCTGATCGAGTATAACGAAGTCCTCTGATCGAGTATAACAAAGTCGCCTGATCGAGTATAACAAAGTCCTCTGATCGAGTATAACTAAGTCCCCTGATCGAGTATAATAAAGGACCCTAATGTAGTATAACAGAGTCTCAAGAACGAGTATAACAAAGTCCCCTGATCGACTGTAACAAAGTTCCCTCATCGAGTATAACAAAGTTCCCAGATCGAGAATAACAAAGTCACCTCATCGAGTAAAACAAGGCCCCCTCATCGAGTATAACAAAGTCCCCTGATCGAGTATAACAAAGTCCCCTGATCTAGTGTAACAAAGCCCCCTCGACGAGTATAACAAAGTCCCCTGATCGAGTATAACAAAGTCCCCTGATCGAGTATAACAAAGTCACCTGATCGAGTATAACAAAGTCCCCTGTTCGAGTATAACAAAGTCCCCTGATCGAGTATAACAAAGTCCCTTGATCGAGAAAAACAAAGTCCCCTGATCGAGTAGAACAAAGTCCCCTGATCGAGTATAACAAAGTCCCCTGATCGAATATAACTAAGTCCCCTGATCGAGAATAATAAAGTCCCCTGATCTAGTGTAACAAAGTCCTCTGATCGAGTTTAACAATGTCCCCTAATCGAGTATAACAAAGCCCCCTCGACGAGTATAACAAAGTCTCCTGATCGAGTATAACAAAGTCCCCTGATCGAGTATAACAAAGTCCCCTGATCGAGTAAGACAAAGTCTCCTGATAGAGTATAGCTAAGTCCCCTGATTGAGTAAAACAAAGGACCCTAATGGAGTATAACAAAGTCCCAAGATCGAGTATAACAAAGTCCTCTGACCGAGTAAAACAAAGTCCCCTGATCGAGTATAACGAAGTCCCCTGATCGAGAATAACAAAGTCGCCTGATCGAGTATAACAAAGTCCCCTGATCGAGTATAACTAAGTCCCCTAATCGAGTATAATAAAGGACCCTAATGGAGTATAACAAAGTCTCAAGAACGAGTATAACAAAGTCCCCTGATCGACTGTAACAAAGTTCCCTGATCGAGTATAACAAAGTCCCCAGATCGAGTATAACAAAGTCCCCTGATCGAGTAAAACAAAGCCCCCTCATCGAGTAAAACAAATTCCCCTGATCGAGTATAACAAAGTCCCCTGATCGAGTCCTACAAAGTCCCCTGATCGAGTCCTACAAAGTCCCCTGTTAGAGTATAAAAAATTTCCCTGATCCAGTATAACAAAGTCCTCTGATCGATTAAAACAAAGTCCCCTAATCGAGAATAACAAAGTCCCCTGATCGAGTATAACAAAGTCCCTTGATCGAGTATAACTAAGTTTTCTGATCGAGTATAATAAAGGACCGTAATGGAGTATAACAAAGTCTCAAGATCGAGTATAACAAAGTCCCCTGATCGGATCTGATAAAGTCCCCTGATCGAGTATAACAAAGTCCCCTGATCGAGTATAACAAAGTCCCCTGATCGAGTATAACAAAGTCCCCTGATCGAGTATAACAAAGCCCCCTAATCGAGTATAACAAAGTCCCCTGATCGAGTATGACTAAGTCCCCTGATTGAGTATAATAAAGGACCCTAATGCAGTATAACAAAGTCTCAATATCGAGTATAACAAAGTCCTCTGATCGAGTAAAACAAAGTCCCCTGATCGAGTATAACGAAGTCCTCTGATCGAGTATAACAAAGTCGCCTGATCGAGTATAACAAAGTCCCCTGATCGAGTATAACTAAGTCCCCTGATCGAGTATAATAAAGGACCCTAATGGAGTATAACAGAGTCTCAAGAACGAGTATAACAAAGTCACCTGATCGACTGTAACAAAGTTCCCTCATCGAGTATAACAAAGTTCCCAGATCGAGAATAACAAAGTCCCCTCATCGAGTAAAACAAGGCCCCCTCATCGAGTATAACAAAGTCCCCTGATCGAGTATAACAAAGTCCCCTGATCTAGTGTAACAAAGCCCCCTCGACGAGTATAACAAAGTCCCCTGATCGAGTATAACAAAGTCCCCTGATCGAGTATAACAAAGTCCCCTGATCGAGTATAACAAAAATCCCTGTTCGAGAGTATAACCAAAGTCCCTGATCGGAGGTATAACAAGTCCGCTGATCAGAAAAACAAGTCCTGATCAAGTGAACAAAGTCCCTGATCAGAGTATAACAAGTCCCCTGATCGGTATAACTAAGTCCCTGATCGAGAATAATAAAAGGTCCCTGATCTAGTGTAACAAGAATCCTCTGATCGGGTTAACAATGTCTAATCGAGTATAACAAAGCCCCCTCGACGAGTATAACAAAGTCCCCTGATCGAGTATAACAAAGTCCCCTGATCGAGTATAACAAAGTCCCCTGATCGAGTAAGACAAAGTCCCCTGATAGAGTATAGCTAAGTCCCCTGATTGAGTAAAACAAAGGACCCTAATGGAGTATAACAAAGTCCCAAGATCGAGTATAACAAAGTCCTCTGACCGAGTAAAACAAAGTCCCCTGATCGAGTATAACGAAGTCCCCTGATCGAGGATAACAAAATTAAGCCTGATCGAGTATAACAAGTCCCTGATCGAGAGTACATAGAGATCCCCTAATCAAGAGTATAATAAAAAGGACCTAATGGGGTATAACAAAGTCTCAAGATCGAGTATAACAAAGTCCCCTGATCGAGTCTGATAAAGTCCCCTGATCGAGTATAACAAAGTCCCCTGATCGAGTATAACAAAGTCCCCTGATCGAGTATAACAAATTCCCTCATCGAGTATAACAAAGCCCCCTAATCGAGTATAACAAAGTCCCCTGATCGAGTATGACTAAGTCCCCTGATTGAGTATAACAAAGGACCCTAATGCAGTATAACAAAGTCCCAATATCGAGTATAACGAAGTCCTCTGATCGAGTATAACAAAGTCGCCTGATCGAGTATAACAAAGTCCCCTGATCGAGTATAACTAACTCCCCTGATCGAGTATAATAAAGGACCCTAATGGAGTATAACAGAGTCTCAAGAACGAGTATAACAAAGTCCCCTGATCGACTGTAATAAAGTTCCCTCATCGAGTATAACAAAGTTCCCAGATCGAGAATAACAAAGTCCCCTGATCGAGTAAAACAAGGCCCCCTCATCGAGTATAACAAAGTCCCCTGATCGAGTATAACAAAGTCCCCTGATCTAGTGTAACAAAGCCCCCTCGACGAGTATAACAAAGTCCCCTGATCGAGTATAACAAAGTCCCCTGATCGAGTATAACAAAGTCCCTGATCGAGTATAACAAAGTCCCTTGATCAGAAAAACAAAGTCCCCTGATCGGTAAGACAAGTCCCTGATCAGGTAACGAAATTACCTGATCGAGTATAACTAAGTCCCCTGATCGAGAATAATAAAGTCCCCTGATCTAGTGTAACAAAGTCCTCTGATCGAGTTTAACAATGTCCCCTAATCGAGTATAACAAAGCCCCCTCGAAGAGTATAACAAAGTCCCCTGATCGAGTATAACAAAGTCCCCTGATCGAGTAGAACAAAGTCCCCTGATCGAGTAAAACAAAGCCCCTTCATCGAGTTTAACAAAGTCCCCTGATCGAGTATAACAAAGTCACCTGATCGAGTAAAACAAAGCCCCCTCATCGAGCATAACAACGTCTCCTGATCGAGTATAACAAAGTCCCCTCGACGAGTATAACAAAGTCCCCTGATCGAGTATAACAAAGTCCCCTGATCGAGTAAAACAAAACCCCTTCATCGAGTATAACAAAGTCCCCTGATCGAGTATAACAAAGTCACCTGATCGAGTAAAACAAAGCCCCCTCATCGAGCATAACAACGTCCCCTGATCGAGTATAACAAAGTCCCCTGATCGAGTGTAACAAAGTCCTCTGATCGAGTATAACAAAGCCGCCTCGTCGAGTATAACAAAGTCCCCTGATCGAGCATAATAAAGTCCCCTGATTGAGTATAATAAAGTCCCCAGATCGAGTATAACAAAGTCCCCTGATCGAGTATAACAAAGTCCCTTGATCGAGAAAAACAAAGCCCCCTCGACGAGTATAACAAAGTCCCCTAATCGAGTATAAAAAAGCCCCCTCGACGAGTATAACAAAGTCCTCTCATCGAGTATAACAAAGTCCCCTGATCGAGTATAACAAAGTCCCCTGATCGAGTTTAACAAAGCCCCCTGATCGAGTATAAGAAAGGCCCCTGACCGAATATAACAAAGTCCCTAGTTGAGTATATACAAAGTCTCCTGATCGAGTATAACAAAGCCCCTGGTCGAGCATAACAAAGTCCCCTGATCGATTATAACAAAGTCCCTTAATCCAGTATAACAAAGGCCCCTGATCGAGTTTAACAAAGTTCAAAGATCGAGTATAACAAAGTCCCCTCATCGAGTATAACAAAGGCCCTTTATCGAATATAACAAAGGCCCCTGATCGAGAATAACAAAGTCCCCTGATCAAGTATACAAAGGACCCTATTGGAGTATAACATAGTCCCAAGATCGAGTATAACAAAGTCTTCCGATCGAGAATAACTTAGTCCCCTATTGGAGTATAACAAAGTCCCCTGATCGAGAATAACAAAGTCCCCTCATCGAGCATAACAAAGCCCCCTGTTCGAGTATAAGAAAGGCCCCTGAACGAATATAACAAAGTCCCTAGTTGAGTATATACAAACTCTCTTGATCGAGTATAACAAAGCCCCCTGATCGAGTATAACAAAGTCCTCTGATCGAGTAAAATAAAGTCCCCTGATCAAGTATAACAAAGTCCCCTGATCGAGTATAACCTATTCCCCGACTCGAGTATATCAAAGGCCCTTGGTCGAAAATAACAAAGTCCCTGATCGAGTAAAACAAAGTCCCCTGATCGAGTATAACAAAGTCCCAAGATCGAGTAAATCAAAGCCCCCTCATCGAGTATAACAAAGTCCGCTGATCGAGTTTAACAAAGAACCAAGATCGAGTTTAACAAAGTCCCAAGATCGACTATGACAAAGTCCCCTCATCGAGAATAACAAAGTCCCCTGATCGAGTATAACAAAGGCCCATGGTCGTGTATAACAAAGCCCCCTCATCGAGTATAAAAAAGTCCCCTAATCGAGTATAACTAAGTCCCATGATCGAGTATAACAAAGTCCTCTGAATAATTAAAACAAAGTCCCCTGATCGAGTATAACAAAGTCCCCTGATCGAGTATAACAAAGTCCCCTGATCGAGTATAACAAAGTCCCCTGTTCGAGTATAACAAAGTCCCCTGATCGAGTAAAACAAAGCACCCTCATCGAGTATAACAAAGTCCCATGATCGAGTATAACAAAG